>NC_092052.1:71292817-71518344 GCF_003086295.3 Arachis hypogaea
AACTGTTCAGAAGCAAAAAGCTACTAGTCCCGCTCATCTAATTGAAACTAATCTTCATTGATATTTTTGAGATTTATTATATTTTCTCTTCTTTTTATCCTATTTTGTCTTTAGTTGCTTGGGGACAAGCAACAATTTAAGTTTGGTGTTGTGATGAGCGGATAATTTATACCCTTTTTGGCATTGTTTTTACATAGTTTTTAGTATGTTTTAGTTACTTTTTATTATATTTTTATTAGTTTTTATGCAAAAATCACATTTCTGGACTTTATTATGAGTTTGTGTGTTTTTTTGTGATTTCAGGTATTTTCTAGCTGAAATTGAGGGATCTGAGCAAAAATCTTATTTAGAGGCTGAGAAAAGATTGTAGATGATGTTGGATTCTGACCCTTCTGCACTTGAAGTAGATTTTCTGGAGCTGCAGATACCCAATTGGCGCGTTCTCAATTACGTTAGAAAGTAGACATTATGGGCTTTCCAGAAATATATAATAGCCCATACTTTGCCCGAGATTTGATGGCCCAAACTGGCGTTCAAACGCCCACTAAAGACCCTTTTTCTGGAGTAAAACGCCAGAACTGGCACCAGAACTGGAGTTAAACGCCCAAACTGGCACCCAAGCTGGCGTTTAACTCCAAGAATGGCCTATGCACGTGAAAGCTTCAATGTTCAGTCCAAGCACACACCAAGTGGACCCCGAAAGTGGATTTCTGCACTATCTGCACTTAGTTACTTATTTTCTGTAATCCCTAGTAACTAGTTTAGTATAAATAGCACTTTTTACTATTGTATATGGGAGTTTTTGAGCTGATAATCTGATCATCCTTGGATTTGGAGGCTGGCCATTCGGCGATGCCTTGACCTCTTTTCTTTTATGTATTTTCTATGGGGGAGTTTCTACAACTCACAGATTAAGGTGCGGAGCTCTGCTATTCTTCATGAATAAATGCAAGGACTACTGTTTCTCTTTCAATCCATGCTTACTTCTTTTCCAAGATATACTCTCGTACTTAGGCCAGGATTTTATTCCTTTAGGCCCGCCTATCCATTAATGCTCAAAGCCTTGGATCCTTTTTTATTTTACCCTTGCCTTTTGGTTTAAAGGGCTATTGGCTTTTCTGCTTGCTTTTTTCTTTTTTCTTTTATTTTTATTATTTTTATTCTGCAAGCTTTTGTATTCATTGCTTTTTCTTGCTTCAAGAATTAATTTTATGATTTTTCAGATTATCAATAACATTTCTCCTGTTTCATTATTCTTTCAAGAGCCAACAATTTTAACATTCATAAACAACAAATTAAAAAATATGCACTGTTCAAGCATTTATTTAGAAAACAAAAAGTATTGCCACCACATCAAAATAATTAAACTATTTTAAAATTCAAAATTCATGTACTTCTTGTTCTTTTCCAATTAAAAACGTTTTTCATTAAGGCATAAACACTAGACACTAATGATCATGTAAATAAAGACAAAAACATAGATAGAACATAAAGCATAATTTTCGAAAAACAGAAAAATAAGAGCAAGGAAATTAAAGAACGGGTCCACCTTAGTGATGGCGGCTAGTTCTTCCTCTTGAAGATCCAATGGAACGCTTGAGCTCCTCTATATCTCTTCCTTGCCTTTGTTGCTCCTCCCTCATGGCTCTTTGGTGTTCTCTAATTTCATGAAGGAGGATGGAATGCTCTTGGTGCTCCACCCTTAGTTGTCACATGTTGGAACTTAATTCTCCTAGGGAGGTATTAATTTGCTCCCAATAATTTTGTGGAGGGAGGTGCATCCGTTGAGGCATCTCAGGGATTTCATGATAAGGAATTTCCTCATGCTCTTATTGAGGTCCATGAGTGGGCTCTCTTGCTTGCTCCATCCTTTTCTTAGTGATGGGCTTGTCCTCATCAATGAGGATGTCTTCCTCTATGTCAATTCCAGCTGAATTGCAGAGGTGACAAATGAGATGAGGGAAGGCTAACCTTGCCAAAGTAGAGGACTTGTCTGCCACCTTGTAGAGTTCTTGGGATATAACCTCATGAACTTCTACTTCCTCTCCTCATGATGCTATGGATCATGATAGCCCGGTCTATAGTAACTTCATACCGGTTGCTAGTTGGAATGATTGAGCGTTGGATGTACTCCAACCATCCCCTAGCCACTGGCTTGAGGTCAAGCCTTCTTAGTTGAACCGGCTTCCCTCTTGAATTTTTCTTCCATTGGGCGTCTTCCACACAAATGTCCATAAGGACTTGGTCCAACCTTTGATCAAAGTTGGCCCTTCTAGTGTAGGGGCATACATCTCCTTGCATCATTGGCAAGTTGAATAACAACCTTACATTTTCCGGACTGAAATCTAAGTATTTCCCCTGGACCATTGTGAGCCAATTCTTTGGGTCTGGGTTCATACTTTGATCATGGTTTTTGGAGATCCATGCATTAGCAGAGAACTCTTAAACCATTAAGCTCCTGACTTGTTCAATAGGGTTGGTGAGAAATTCCCAACTTCTTCTTCGAATCTCATGTCGGATCTCCGGATATTCACACTTTTTGAGCTTGAAAGGGACCTCAGGGATCACCTTCTTCTTGGCCACAACTTCATAGAAGTGGTCTTGATGGACCTTTGAGATGAATCTTTCTATCTTCCATGACTCAGAGATGGAAGCTTTTGCCTTCTCTTTCTTCTTTCTAGAGGTTTCTCCGGCCTTAGGTTCCAGTAGTGGTTATGGAAAAACAAAAAGTAACGGTTTTACCACACCAAACTTAAAAGGTTTGCTCGTCCTCGAGCAAAAAAAGAAAGAAGAGAGTAGAAGAAGAAGAAATAGAGGAGATAGAGGGGGTTTAGTGGTTCGGCCATGGGGGAGAAGTAGTGTTTATGATGTGTGAAAACGAAGGAGTGAAGAGGGGTTTATATAGGATTGGAAAGAGAGGGTAGGGTTTGTGTATTAGGGATTAGGTTTGGGAGGGAAAGTATTTGAATTTGAATTGTGAGGTGGGTGGGGTTTTTGGGGAAGAGTGGGTGTAAGTGATTGGTGAAAAGATGATGTGGAAGAGAAATGGAGGTGATTAGTGAGGGGTATTTGGGTAAGGGTGTTATGGGAAGGTGTGAAGAAGAGAGAGAGAAAGTTGAGGTAGGTGGGGATCTTGTGGGGTCCACAGATCCTGAGGTATCAAGGATTTCTCATCCCTGCACCATTTTGGCGTGTAAACACCACTTGGAGTGCCAATCCTGGCGTTAAACGCCAGGTTGCTGCCCATTTCTGGCATTTAATGCCAGCTTTTCTTTTCTTTCTAGCATTAAACGCCAGCTTTGTGCCCTTTTCTGGCGTTAAACGCTCAGTCTGGTGCCCTTTTCTGGCGTTTAAACACCTAGAATGGTGCCAGACTGGGCGTTTAACGTCCATTTTGCTACCTTTACTGGCGTTTAAACGCCAGTAAGATCGTCTTCCAGGGTGTGCTATTTTTAATGCTGTTTTTCATTCTATTTTTGCTTTTTCAGTTGTTTTTGTGACTTCACATGATCATCAACCTAAAGAAAACATAAAATAACAATAGAAAATAGAAATTTAACATAGATAAGTAAAGATTGGGTTTCCTCCCAACAAGCGCTTCTTTAATGTCAATAGCTTGACAGTGGGCTCTCATGGAGCCTCACAGATACTCAGAGCATGATGATGGCCTCCCAACACCAAACTTAGAGTTTGAATTTGGGGGCTCTGTTTGACTCTGTATTGAAAGAAGCTTGGCATGCTTCTTCTTCATGTGTGTATAAGGAGATCTTTGAGCCTTAAACACAAGGCATGCCTCATTCACTTGAATGAGCAGCTCTCCTCTGTCAACATCAATCACAGCTTTTGCTGTGGCTAGGAAGGGTTTGCCAAGGACGATGGATTCATCCATAATCTTCCCAGTGTCTAGGATTATGAAGACAGCAGAGATGTAGAGGCCTTCAACCTTTACCAAGACATCCTCTACAAGTCCATAAGCATGTTTCCTTGAATTTTCTGCCATCTCTAGTGAGATTCTTGCAGCTTTCACCTCAAAGATCCCTAGTTTCTCCATTACAGAGAGGGGCATGAGGTTTATACTTGACCCTAGGTCACACAGAGCCTTTTCAAAGGTCATGGTGCCTGTGGTATAGGGTATGAAGAATTTTCCGGGGTCCGGTTTCTTCTGAGGTAATTTCTACCTAACCAAGGTACTCAGTTCATTGATGAGCAATGGAGGTTCGTCCTCCCAAGTCTCGTTACCAAATAACTTGAGATTCAGCTTCTTGATTGCTCCAAGGTACTTAGCAACTTCCTCTTCAGTAATATCTTCATCCTCTTCAGAGGAAGAATACTCATCAGAGCTCATGAATGGCAGAAGTAGGTTCAATGGAATCTCTATGGTCTCTGTGTGAGCCTCAGATTCCTCTGGTTCCTCATTAGGGAACTCTTTGGAGGCTAGTGGACGTCCATTGAGGTCTTTCTCAGTGGATATCACTGCCTTTCTCTCCTCTACAGGTTCGGCCATGTGGGACGTGTTTATGGCCTTGCACTCTCTTTTTGGATTTTCTTCTGTATTACTTGGGAGAGTACTAGGAGGGAGTTCAGTAACTTTCTTACTAAGCTGACCCACTTGTGCCTCCAAATTTCTAATGGAGGACCTTGTTTCAGTCATGAAACTTAGTGTGGTTTTAGATAGATCAAAGACTATGGCTGCTAAGCTAGAGAGACTCTGCTCAAAATTCTCTGTCTGTTGCTGAGAAGATGATGGAAAAGGTTTGCTATTGCTAAACCTGTTTCGTCCACCATTATTATTATTGAAGCCTTGATTAGGCTTCTGTTGATCCTTCCATGAGAGGTTAGGATGATTCCTCCATGAAGGATTGTAAGTGTTTCCATAGAAATCTCCCATGTAATTCACTTCTTCCATTCCACGATTCTCAGTGTCATAAGCTTCTTCTTCAGCAGAAGCTTCCTTAGTACTGCCTATTGCAGCTTGCATTTCAGACAGACTCTGAGAAATCATATTGACTTGCTGAGTCAATATTTTGTTCTAAGCTAATATGACATTCAGAGTATCAATCTCAAGAACTCCTTTCTTCTGAGTTGTCCCATTATTCACAGGATTCCTTTCAGAAGTGTACATGAATTGGTTATTTGCAACCATTTCAATGAGTTCCTGGGCTTCTTCAGGCGTCTTTTTCAGATGAAGAGATCCATCAGCAGAGTTGTCCAATGACATCTTGGACAATTCAGACAGACCATCATAGAATATGTATATGATGCTCCATTCTGAAAGCATGCCAGAAGGACACCTTCTGATCAATTGCTTGTATCTTTCCCAAGCTTCATAGAGGGATTCGCCTTCCTTCTGTCTGAAGATTTGGACTTCCACTCTAAGCTTACTCAATTTTTGAGGTGGAAAGAACTTTGAAAAGAAGGCATTGACCAGCTTTTCCCAAGAGTTCAAGCTTTCTTTAGGTTGTGAGTCCAACCATGTCCTAGCTCTGTCTCTTACAGCAAAAGGGAAGAGCATAAGTTTGTAGACCTCAGGGTCAACCCCATGGGTCTTAACAGTGTCATAGATTTGCAAGAATTCAGCTAAAAACTGATGAGGATCTTCCAATAGAAGTCCATGATACTTGCAATTCTGCTACATTAGAGAAACTAATTGAGGTTTGAGCTCAAAGTTGTTTGCTCGAATTGCAGGGATTGAGATGCTTCTTCCACAGAAGTCAGAAGAAGGTGCAATGAAGTCACCAAGCATCTTCCTTGCATTGTTGGCATTGTTGTTATTTTCGGCTGCCATATCTTCTTATCTTTCGAAAATTTATGTTAGGTCCTCTCCAGAGAGTTATGCTTTAGCTTCTCTTAGCTTTCTCTTCAAGGTCCATTCAGATTCAGGATCAGCTTTAACAAGAATACCTTTGTCCTTATTCTTGCTCATATGAAAGAGAAGAGAACAAGAAAGTATGGAATCCTCTATGTCACAGCATAGAGATTCTTTGAGGTGTCAGAGGAAAAAAAGGATAAAAGGATGAGGTAGAGAGGAGAATTCAAACTTATAGAGAATGAGTGAGTCCGAATTACTAAAAGAGGGGGAGTGTTAGTCCTTAAATAGAAAAAGGTGAGGAGGGAGAAGAGTTTTCGAAAAAAAAATTTTAAATAAAACTAAAATTTTAAATTAAAAAAAGAATTTTGAAAATGTGGTTGATGGTTTTCAAAAATTAAAAGTGAGAAAGTGGTTAAGTGATTTTGAAAAAGATTTTGAAATTAGCAATCAAAAAGATATGATTGAAAATTATTTTGAAAAAGATGTGGTTGAGAAGATATGATTAAGAAGATATGATTGAAAAACAATTTAAAAAGATTTGATTTTGAAAATTAAAGTTGATTTCTTGACTAACAAGAAACTAAAAGATATGATTTTTAAAATTTTAAGATTGAACCTTTCTTAATAGGCAAGTAACAACTTGAGATGTTTTAATCAACCACATTAAATATTAGCATTAATTTTGAAAAAAAATGTGAAATAAAGATAAGAAAAAGATTTTGAAAATCAATTTGGAATTTTTGAAAATATTAAAAAGAAAATTGAAAAAGATTTAATTTTTGAAAAAGATTTGAATTAAAAACTAACTTGCCTCCCTTGTGTTGTTCTAGCGTTAAACGCCTAGAATGGTATCCATTTTGGTGTTTAACGCCCAAAATACTACCTTCCTGGGCGTTTAACGCCCAGCCAGGTACCCTGGCTGGCGTTTAAACACCAGTTTTCCTTCCTCACTGGGCGTTTTGAACGCCCAGTTTTTTCTCTATAATTCCTCTACTGAATGTTCTGAATCTTCAATTCTCTGTATTATTGACTTGAAAAGACATAATTTTGAAAATTTTAATGATGAAAAAGAAAAACAACAGAATGAAACAAAACATGGAAAATCAAGATCAAAACAAATAATGCATGCAAGACACCAAACTTTGAAGTTTGTATACTAGGGACAATAACAATTTGAAAATGCATATGAGAAACAACAAAAGACACCAAACAGGATAGTTTAAAGATCAGAACAATGAAAATCATCAAGAACAACTTAAAGATCAACAAAGAACATCATGCATAAAATTTCAAAAAATGCAAGAAAAGGAAAAACATGCAATTGACACCAAACTTAAAATTTGACACTAGACTCAAACAAGAAACACAAAATATTTATTATTTTTATAATTTTATAATTTTTTTTTGTATTTTTCAAAAATAATTTGGAAAAAGAAAATAAGGAATTCAAAATTCTTAATGAGAATTCCAGGAATCATGCAATGTTAGTCTAAAACTCTGGTCCAGGAATTAGACATGGCTTATTAGCCAGCCAATCTTTCAGTGAAAACTTCGGTCCAAAATACTAGACAGGGCCAATGGCCAGCCAAGCTTTAGCAGATCATTACATTCAACAACGAGATTGATAGAAATCAACAAGCTCTTGTGATGATAAGTTGAAACCTCGGTCCAAAAGATTAGACATGGCTTTACAGCCAGCCAGACTTTAACAGATCATCGTGAAACTCTAAAATTCATTCTTAGAAATTTTGAAAAAAAATTTAGAAAATAAAATAAAAAAATTAAAGCTTAAAATAAAATAAAATTACCTAATTTGAGCAACAAGATGAACCGTCAGTTGTCCAAACTCGAACAATCCCCGGCAACGGCGCCAAAAACTTGGTACACGAAATCGTGATCGCACACTTTTCACACAACTCCGTGCAGCAAACCAGCAAGTGCACTGGGTCGTCCAAGTAATACCTTACGTGAGTAAGGCTCGATCCCACGGAGATTGTCAGCTTGAAGCAAGCTATGGTCATCCTTGTAAATATCAGTCAGGCGGATTCAAATGGTTATGGGATTTTGATAATTAAAATATAATTAAAACAAAAAATAAGATAAAAATACTTATGTAATTCATTGGTAGGATTTCAGATAAGCGTATGGAGATGCTTATTACTTCTGAACCTCTGCTTTCCTATTGCTTTCATCCAATCAGGCGTACTCCCTTCCATGGCAAACTGTATGTTGGGGGATCATCGTTGTCAATGGCTACCGTGCGTCCTCTCAGTGAAAATGGTCCAAATGCGCTGTCACCGCACGGCTAATCATCTGTCGGTTCTCACTCATGTTGGAATAGGATCCATTGATCCTTTTGCGTCTGTCACTACGCCCAACACTCGCGAGTTTAAAGCTCGTCACAGTCATCCCATCTCAGATCCTACTCGGAATACCACAGACAAGGTTTAGACTTTCCGGATCTCAAGAATGCTACCAATTGATTCTAGCTTATACCACGAAGACTCCGATCTCGAGGCTAAGAGATATGCATTCAAGCTCGTTTTCATGTAGAATGGAAGTGGTTGTCAGGCACGCGTTCATAGGTGAGAATGGTGATGAGTGTCACATAATCATCACATTCATCATGTTCTTGTGTGCGAATGAATATCTTAGAACAAGAATAAGCTTGAATCAGATAGAAAAACAGTAGTAATTGCATTAATTCATGAAAAACAGCAGAGCTCCACACCTTAATCTATGGGGTGTAGAATCTCCACCGTTGAAAATACATAAGAACAAGGTCCAGGCATGGCCAAATGGCCATCCCCCTAAACGTGATCAAGAGATCAAAAGTGATACAAAGATAGTCTCAAAAATGATCTGAAGATGAAAATACAATAGTAAAAGGTCCTATTTATAATGAACTAGTAACCTAGGGTTTACAGAAATGAGTAAATGATGCAGGAATCCACTTCCGGGCCCACTTGGTGTGTGCTTGGGCTGACCATTGAAGCTTTCACATGTAGAGACTTTTCTTGGAGTTGAACGCCAGCTCTGGTGACAGTTTGGGCGTTTAACTCCAGCTTTTATGCCAGTTCTGACGTTTAACGCCAGAATAGGGTAGAAAGTGGGCGTTTAAACGCCAGTTTGCATTATTAAAACTCGGGCAAAGTATGGACTATTATATATTTCTGGAAAGCCCAGGATGTATACTTTCCAACGCAATTGAGAGCGTGCCAATTGAGCTTCTGTAGCTTGAGAAAATCCATTTCGAGTGCAGCAGGGACAGAATCCAACAGCATCTGCAGTCCTTTTTCAGCCTCTGAATCAGATATTTGCTCAGGTCCCTCAATTTCAGCCAGAAAATACCTAAAATCATAGAAAAATACACAAACTCATAGTAAAGTCCAGAAATGTGATTTTTATTTAAAAACTAATAAAAATATATTAAAAATTAACTAAAACATACTAAAAACTATGTAAAAAACAATGCCAAAAAGCGTATAAATTATCCGCTCATCACAACACCAAACTTAAATTGTTGCTTGTCCCCAAGCAACTAAAAACAAAGTAGGATAAAAAGAAGAGAATATAAAATGAATTCCGGAAACATCTATGAATATCAATATTAATTAGATGAGTGGGGCTATTAGCATTTTGCTTCTGAACAGTTTTGGCATCTCACTTTATCCTTGGAAGTTCAGAATGATTGGCATCTATAGGAACTCAGAATTCAGATAGTGTTATTGATTCTCCTAGTTCAGTATGTTGATTCTTGAACACAGTTACTTTATGATTCTTGGCCGTGACCCTAAGCATTTTGTTTTCCAGTATTACCACCGGATACATAAATGCCACAGACACATAACTGGGTGAACCTTTTCAGATTGTGACTCAGCTTGGCTAGAGTCCCCAATTAGAGGTGTCCAGAGCTCTTAAGCACACTCTTTTTGCTTTGGACCACGACTTTAACCGCTCAGTCTCAAGCTTTTCACTTGACACCTTCACGCCACAAGCACATGGTTAGGGACAGCTTGGTTTAGCCACTCAGGCCCTCCTATCCATTAATGCTCAAAGCCTTGGATCCTTTTTTATTTTACCCTTGCCTTTTGGTTTAAAGGGCTATTGGATTTTTTTGCTTGATTTTTTCTTTTTTCTTTTATTATTATTATTATTATTATTATTATTTTCGCAAGCTTTTGTATTCACTGCTTTTCTTGCTTCAAGAATCAATTTTATGATTTTTCAGATTATCAATAACATTTCTCCTGTTTCATTATTCTTTCAAGAGCCAACAATTTTAACATTTATAAACAACAAATTCAAAAATATGCACTGTTCAAGCATTCATTCAGAAAACAAAAAGTATTGCCACCACATCAAAATAATTAAACTATTTTAAAATTCGAAATTCATGTACTTTTTGTTCTTTTGCAATTAAAAACATTTTTCATTAAGAAAGGTGATGGATTCATAGGACATTCATAGCTTTAAGGCATAAACACAAGACACTAATGATCATGTAAATAAAGACACAAACATAGATAGAACATAAAGCATAATTTTCGAGAAACAGAAAAATAAGAGCAAGGAAATTAAAGAACGGGTCCACCTTAGTGATGGCAACTAGTTCTTCCTCTTGAAGATCCAATGGAACGCTTGAGCTCCTCTATATCTCTTCCTTGCCTTTGTTGCTCCTCCATCATGGCTCTTTGGTCTTCTCTAATTTCATGAAGGAGGATGGAATGCTCTTGGTGCTCCACCCTTAGTTGTCCCATGTTGGAACTTAATTCTCCTAGGGAGGTGTTAATTTGCTCCCAATAATTTTGTGGAGGGATGTGCATCCCTTGAGGCATCTCAGGGATTTCATGATGAGGAATTTCCTCATGCTCTTGTTGAGGTCCATGAGTGGGCTCTCTTGCTTGGTCCATCCTTTTCTTAGTGATGGGCTTGTCCTCATCAATGAGGATGTCTTCCTCTATGTCAATTCCAGCTAAATTGCAGAGGTGACAAATGAGATGAGGGAAGGCTAACCTTGCCAAAGTAGAGGACTTGTTCGCCACCTTGTAGAGTTATAGGGATATAACCTCATGAACTTCTACTTCCTCTCCATTCATGATACTATGGATCATGATAGCCCGGTCTATAGTAACTTCAGGCCGGTTACTGGTGAGAATGATTGAGCGTTGGATGAACTCCAACCATCCCTTAGCCACTGGCTTGAGGTCAAGCCTTCTTAGTTGAACCGGCTTCCCTCTTGAATCTCTCCTCCATTGGGCGCCTTCCACACAAATGCCCATAAGGACTTGGTCCAACCTTTGATCAAAGTTGACCCTTCTAGTGTAGGGCCGTGCCTCTCCTTGCATCATTGGCAAGTTGAATGCCAACCTTACATTTTCCGAATTGAAATCTAAGTATTTCCCCCGGACCATTGTGAGCCAATTCTTTGGGTCCCGGGTCATACTTTGATCATGGTTTTTGGTGATCTATGCATTAACATAGAACTCTTGAATCATTAAGATCCCGACTTGTTGAATGAGGTTGGTGAGAATTTCCCAACCTCTTCTTCGAATCTCATGTCGAATCTCTGGATATTCACTCTTTTTGAGCTTGAAAAGGACCTCAGAGATCACCTTCTTCTTGGCCACAACTTCATAGAAGTGGTCTTGATGGACCTTTGAGATGAATCTCTTCATCTCCCATGACTCAGAAATTGAAGCTTTTGCCTTCCCTTTCCTCTTTCTAGAGGTTTCTCTGGCCTTAGGTGCCATAAGTGGTTATGGAAAAATAAAAAGCAACACTTTTACCACACCAAACTTAGAAGGTTTGCTCGTCCTCGAGCAAAAGAAGAAAGAAGAGAGTAGAAGAAGGAGAAATAGATGAGATAGAAGGGGTTTAGTGGTTCGGCCAAGGGGGAGAAGTAGTGTTTATGATGTGTGAAAATGAAGGTGTGAAGAGGAGTTTATATAGGAGTGGAAAGAGATGGTAGGGTTTGTTTATTAAGGGTTAGATTTGGGAGGAAAAGTATTTGAATTTGAATTGTGAGGTGGGTGGGGTTTTTAGGGAAGAGTGGGTGGAAGTGATTGGTAAAGAGATGATGGGGAAGAGAAATGGAGGTGATTGGTGAGGGGTATTTGGGGAAGGGTGTTATGGGAAGGTGTGAAGAAGAGAGAGAGAGTTGAGGTAGGTGGGGATCCTGTGGGGTCCACAGATCCTAAGGTGTCAAGAATTTCTCATCCCTACACCATTTTGGCATGTAAACACCACTTGGAGTGCCAATCCTGGCGTTAAACGCCAGGTTGCTGCCCATTTCTGGCGTTTAATGCCAGCTTTTCTTCCCTTTCTGGCGTTAACTCAAGCTTTGTGCCCTTTTCTGGTGTTAAACGCCAGTTCGGTGCCCTTTTCTGGCGTTTAATGCCCATTCTGCTACCCTTACTGGCATTTAAACGCCAGTAAGATCGTCCTCCAGAGTGTGCTATTTTTAATGCTATTTTTCATTCTATTTTTGCTTTTTCAATTGTTTTTGTGACTTTACATGATCATCAACCTAAAGAAAACATAAAATAACAATAGAAAATAAAAATTTAACATAGATAAGTAAAGATTGGGTTGCCTCCCAACAAGCACTTCTTTAATGTCAATAGCTTGACAGTGGGCTCTCATGGAGCCTCACAGATACTCAGAGCATGATGATGGCCTCCCAACACCAAACTTAGAGTTTGAATGTGGGGGCTCTGTTTGACTCTGTATTGAGAGAAGCTTGTCATGCTTCTTCTCCATGTGTGCATAAGGAGATCCTTGTGCCTTAAACACAAGGCAGGCCTCATTTACTTGAATGACCAGCTCTCCTCTGTCAACATCAATCACAGCTTTTGTTGTGGCTAGGAAGGGTCTGCCAAGGATGATGGATTCATCCATACTCTTCCTAGTGTCTAGGATTATGAAGTCAGCAGGATGTAGAGGCCTTCAACCTTTACCAAGACATCCTCTACAAGTCCATAAGCCTGTTTCCTTGAATTGTCTGCCATCTCTAGTGAGATTCTTGCAGCTTTCACCTCAATGATCCCTAGTTTCTCCATTATAGAGAGGGGCATGAGGTTTATACTTGACCCTAGGTCACACAGAGCCTTTTCAAAGGTCATGGTGCCTATGGTACAGGGTATGAGGAATTTTTCGGGGTCTGGTTTCTTCTGAGGTAATTTCTGCCTAACCAAGGTACTCAGTTCATTGATGAGCAATGGAGGTTCATCCTCCCAAGTCTCATTACCAACTAACTTGGCATTCAGCTTCATGATTGCTCTAAGGTACTTAGCAACTTGCTCTTCAGCAATATCTTCATCCTCTTCAGAGGAAGAATATTCATCAGAGCTCATGAATGGCAGAAGTAGGTTCAATGGAATCTCTATAGTCTCTGTGTGAGCCTCAGATTCCTCTGGTTCCTCAATAGGGAATTCCTTGGAGGCCAATGGACGTCGATTGAGGTCTTCCTCAGTGGATATCACTTCCTTTCCCTCCTTTACAGGTTCGGCCATGTGGGACGTGTTTATGGCCGTGCACTCTGATAAACCACTATTTTATGGTTTATCTTATGCTTAATTGAGTGGTTTTTATCAACTCTTTACCCATTTATTCATACTAATCGCATGCTTTATGTTTTCCTTCCTGATTTTGTGCTATGATTGAAAATATGCTTCTTTGGCCTTTATATTGCTAATATTAATCCTCTCTTATCACCATTAAATGCCTTGATATGTGTGTTAAGTGTTTTCAGAGATTACACTCTCTTTTTGGATTTTCTTCTGTATTGCTTGGGAGAGTACTAGGAGGGAGTTCAGTAATTTCTTACTCAGCTGACCCACTTGTGCCTCCAAATTTCTAATGAGGGACCTTGTTTCAGTCATGAAACTTAGTGTAGTTTTAGATAGATCAGAGACTATGGCTGCTAAGCTAGAGAGACTCTGCTCAGAATTCTCTGTCTGTTGCTGAGAAGATGATGGAAAAGGTTTGCTATTGCTAAACCTGTTTCGTCTATCATTATTATTATTGAAGCCTTGATTAGGCTTCTGTTGATCCTTCCATGAGAGGTTAGGATGATTCCTACATGAAGGATTGTAAGTGTTTCCATAGGAATCTACCATGTAATTCACTTCTTCCATTCCAGGATTCTCAGGGTCATAAGCTTCTTCTTCAGCGGAAGCTTCCTTAGTACTGTCTGTTGCAGCTTGCATTCCAAACAGACTCTGATAAATCATATTGACTTGCTGAGTCAATATTTTGTTCTGAGCCAATATGGCATTCAGAGTATCAATCTCAAGAACTCCTTTCTTCTGAGTTGTCCCATTATTCACAGGATTTCATTCAGAAGTATACATGAATTGGTTATTTGCATCCATTTCAATGAGTTCCTGGGCTTCTTCAGGCATCTTCTTCAGATGAAGAGATCCACCAGTAGAGTTGTCCAATGACATCTTGGACAGTTCAGACAGACCATCATAGAATATGCATATGATGCTCCATTCTGAAAGCATGCAAGAAGGACACCTTTTGATCAATTGCTTGTATCTTTCCCAAGCTTCATAGAGGGATTCGCCTTCCTTCTGTCTGAAGGTTTGGACTTCCACTCTAAGCTTACTCAATTTTTGAGGTGGAAAGAACTTTGCCAAGAAGGTATTGACCAGCTTTTCCCAAGAGTTCATGCTTTCTTTAGCTTGTGAGTCCAACCATGTGCTAGCTCTGTCTCTTACAGCAAAAGGGAAGAGCATAAGTTTGTAGACTTCAGGGTCAACCCCATGGGTCTTAACAGTGTCACAGATTTGCAAGAATTCAGCTAAAAACTGATGAGGATCTTCTAATGGAAGTCCATAATACTTACAATTCTGCTGCATTAGAGAAACTAATTGAGGTTTAAGCTCAAAGTTGTTTGCTCGAATTGCAGGGATTGAGATGCTTCTTCCACAGAAGTCAAAAGAAGGTGCAATGAAGTCACCAAGCATCTTCCTTGCACTGTTGGAATTGTTGTTATTTTCGGCTGCCATGTCTTCTTCTCTTTCGAAAATTTCTGTTAGGTCCTCTCCAGAGAGTTGTGCTTTAGCTTCTCTTAGCTTTCTCTTCAAGGTCCTTTCAGGTTCAGGATCAGCTTCAACAAGAATGCCTTTATCCTTGTTCCTGCTCATATGAAAGAGAAGAGAATAAGAAAGTATAGAATCCTCTATGTCATAGTATAGAGATTTCTTGAGGTGTCAGAGGAAAAGAAGAATAGAAGGATAAGGTAGAGAGGAGAATTTGAACTTATAGAGAGGGACAGAGTCCAAATTGCTAATAGAGGAGAAGTGTTAGTCCTTAAATAGAAGAGGGTGAGGAGGTGGGTAAATTTTCAAAAACAAAATTAAAAAAAATTTAAATTAATTAAAAGAAATTTTGAAAAAGTGGTTGATGGTTTTCAAAAATTAAAAGTGAGAAAGTGGTTAAGTGATTTTGAAAAAGAATTAGAAATTAGCAATAAAAAGATATGATTGAAAATTATTTTGAAAAAGATGTAATTGAGAGGATATGATTGAAAAGATATGATTGAAAAACAATTTAAGAGGATTTGATTTTGAAAATTAAAGTTGATTACTTAACTAACAAGAAACTAAAAGATATGATTTTAAAATTTAAGAATTGAACCTTTCTTAATAAGCAAGTAACAACTTGAGATTTTGAGTCAATCATATTGAATATTAGCATTAATTTTGAAAATATAAAATAAAAATAAGAAAAGGATTTTGAAAATCATTTTGGAATTTTCGAAAATATTAAAAAGAAAATTAAAAAAGATGTGATTTGAAAAAGATATGATGTGAAAAAGATGTGATTTTGAAAAATTTTGAAGATTTGAAAAAGATTTGAATTGTAAACAAAACCTCCCCTCCTGTGCCATCCTGGCGTTAAGCGCCCATAATGGTATCCATTCTGGCGTTTAACGCCCAAAATACTACCCTTTTGCGCGTTTAATGCCCAGCCAGGTACCCTAGCTGGCGTTTAAACGCCAGTTTTCCTTCCTCACTGGGCGTTTTGAACGCCCAGATTTTTCTCTGTAATTCCTCTACTGTATGTTCTGAATCTTCAATTCTCTGTCTTATTGACTTGAAAAGACATAATTTGAAAAATTTTTTTTTGAATTTTTAATGATGAGAAATAACAAAATGAAGCTAATCATGGAAGACTAAGATCAAATAAACAATGCATGCAAGACACCAAACTTATAAATTTTCATATCAGAGACACTAACAAATTGAGAGTGCAATAAGAAACAACAAAAGACACAAAATAAGAGAATTTAAATATCAGACCCAAGAAAATCATCAAGAACAACTTGAAGATCAATGAGGAACATAATGCATATATTTGAAAAATGCAGGAAAATTAAAAATATGCAAGACACCAAACTTAAAAATTGACACTAGACTCAAACACAAATTATTTTTTATTTTTATGATTTTATTAATTTTTTTATATATTTTTTGAAAATTATTTGGAAAAAGAAAACAAGGAATCCAAAATTCTTAATGAGAATTCTAGGAATCATGCAATGTTAGTCTAAAACTTCAGTCTAAAGAAATTAGACAGGGCTAAACAAGCTTCAGCAGGACATTACATATAACAGCCAAATTGATGGGAATCAACTGGCTCCTGTGATGATAAAAGTATCATCTGAAACTCTAGAATTCGTTCTTAAAAACTCTGAAGAACAAAATTAAAAATTTTTTTGAATTTTTCGAAAATAAAAAGCTTAAAAATAAAATAAAATTACCTAATCTGAGCAACAAGATGAACCATCAGTTGTCCAAACTCGAACAATCCCCGGCAACGGCGCCAAAAACTTGGTACATGAAATCGTAATCGCACACTTTTCACACAACTCCGTACAGCTGACCAGCAAGTGCACTGGGTCGTCCAAGTAATACCTTACGTAAGGGTCGATCCCACAGAGATTGTCGGCTTGAAGCAAGCTATGGTCATCCTTGTAAATCTCAATCAGGCGGATTCAAATGGTTATGGGATTTTGATAATTAAAATCATAATTAAAACAGAAAATAAGATAGAAATACTTATGTAATTCAATGGTAGGATTTCAGATAAGCGTATGGAGATGCTTATTGCTTCTGAACCTCTGTTTCCTATCGCTTTCATCCAATCAGGCGTACTCCCTTCCATGGCAAGCTGTATGTTGGGGGATCACCGTTGTCAATGGCTACCATGTGTCCTCTCAGTGAAAATGGTTCAAATGCACTGTCACCGCACGGCTAATCATCTGTCGATTCTCACTCATGTTGGAATAAGATCTATTGATCCTTTTTGCGTCTGTCACTACGCCCAACACTCGCGAGTTTGAAGCTCGTCACAGTCATCCCATCCCAGATGCTACTCGGAATACCACAGACAAAGTTTAGACTTTCCGGATCTCAAGAATGCTACTAATTGATTCTAGCTTATACCACGAAGACTCTGATCTCGAGGCTAAGAGATATGCATTCAATCTCATTTTTATATAGAACGGAAGTGGTTGTCAGGCACGCATTCATAGGTGAGAATGGTGATGAGTGTGACATAATCATCAAATTCATCATGTTCGTGTATACGAATGAATATCTTAGAATAAGAATAAGCTTGAATTGGATAGAAAAATAGTGGTAATTGCATTAATTCATGATGAACAGCATAGCTCCACACCTTAATCTAAGGGGTGTAGAAACTCCACCATTGAAAATACATAAGAACAAGGTCCGGGCTTGGCCGAATGGCCAGCCCCCTAAACGTGATCAAGAGATCAAAAGTGATACCAAGATAGTCTCAAAAATGATCTAAAGATGAAAATACAATAGCAAGAGGTCCTATTTATAATGAACTAGTGACCTAAGGTTTACAGAAATAAGTAAATGATGTAGAAATCCACTTCCGGGCCCACTTGGTGTGTGCTTGGGCTGAGCATTGAAGCTTTCACATGAAGAGACTTTTCTTGGAGTTAAACGCCAGCTCTGGTGCCAGTTTGGGCGTTTAACTCCAGCTTTTATGCCAGTTCTGGGATTTAACGCCAGAATAGGATAGAAAGTGGGCGTTTAAACGCTAGTTTGCGTTATCAAAACTCAGGCAAAGTATGGACTATTATATATTTCTGGAAAGACCAGGATGTCTACTTTCCAACGCAATTAAGGGCACGCCAATTGGGCTTCTTCAGCTTGAAAAAATTCATTTCGAGTGTATCAGGGTCAGAATCCAACAGCATCTGCAGTCTTTTTTCAGCCTCTGGATCAGATTTTTTGCTCAGGTCCTTCAATTTCAGCCAGAAAATACCTGAAATTACAGAAAAACACAAACTCATAGTAAAGTCCAGAAATGTGATTTTTATTTAAAAAATAATAAAAATATATTAAAAATTAACTAAAACATACTAAAAACTATGTAAAAAACAATGCCAAAAAGCATATAAATTATCCACTCATCAATGACAATTCGGTTGTCAAAGTTGAAAGGTGCAGGAAGAAGCGCTCGCTCAGTCGCTCTCTATGCGTGACAGCAGTAGCGCTGTGTTATGCAGCGTCTCTGAGTGAGGAAACTATTGTGAGTGTGTGAGTGAGGGAACGATTGTGGGAGAGTGAAGAGGGTGATGTGTGTCATTTGTGAGTGCGGCATTATGTGTATGTTAGTGATGTGTTAGGGTTAGGTTTAGTCAGGGAAAGGATATTTTTTGGGGTTTTTTTTGTTCGGTTCCTCAGTTTGGTAGAGTTGATGGTAGTGCTATGGGTGTTTTCCTCTTGGAGGGTGTAATGTTTATTGATCTTTCCAAAATCTCCCCTCGGAATGAATTTGTTGCCTCTAAGAGTCCGGAGCATAATGTCCATTGGTCGCCTCGCTACCCCCGCTGCGTTTGCTAAGCGCATCACCATCGACGGAAATGGAATGTTGATATTTTTCTTGTCAACCAATTTCCAAATTGATTTGCGCAATAAAGGCAAGATGGCTATATGCTTCCCTTGCATAATAGCCCAAAGTAGCAAAGCAGTTCTAAATCTCACATGGGTAGTGTGGGTGCTCAGAATGATGTAGTCCGCCACAATCTGATGCCATATACGCATTTCAGCATTCAAATCAGAGTATGCAATACTAGTGGGAACAGAATTCCTCCCCTTGCTATACTCCCAAGATGCACCAGGACGGCCTATTCTCTCAAGGATGAGAGTCAGAGATACTCTTCCTTTGAAGACATCCACCTTTATCTTGGAATATTCATATTTCTCAAGTGGAAAGTGGGGGATGTCCAGAATAGCTTCTAGAGCTTGATTAGATGTATCCAACATCTTTCGCCAGAAGAAGACTGACTTCGCTTCCCAAGCTTGGTAGTTTGCATAAAATTCCCGCACCATAGTCTCATTGATTTCAATGGGTTCTCGCTCGAGAAACTCCCAATGAAGTGAGGCAATCCTTTGGTGGATAGTCGCCTTGTATTGGCTTGGAACCTTCAACGGCCGCTCCCAATGGATGGTACGCTTCTTAATAGCCTTGTATTGATAGTTGGCTCTCCGGTTAACCAAGTTATCCGATCTATGGCCTTGGCGATCCCACCAAATGTCAGGAGAGTGAGCGGTAGTTTGCTCAACTGGCGAAGTAACCGGTGTCTTACCCTTCTTCATCATCCTGAAAATGCAAGGAAAAGAACTTCGAGATCATAGGGCAACAATAAAGTAAAATCAATGAGGAAGCACTAAGAATGTTAAAAGAGCTGGTAGAAATAATGTGATTTACAAAAACACGGTGTGTATATTCCAATGATACGCGCGGTTGGAACACACACACCGGCTGGATATCACGGCAATCACACCCTTAAGGCAATTCACAGCTCAAAGCTTCACGATTTAGTGCTCAAGTTGCAAATATAAAACCGAGAAATGCACACAACTTCAAGAGAGCACCCAAAAGGGAATTGTCCATTGTTCATCCTCAAAAAGTGGTAATCACACATACAATGTTCTCAATTGGAAGCCCAAAAGATGTTTGATCAAGACATCATAAAAAGTTGAACATTAGTAGAGTGGTTACTTAATTGAAATTCCAAGATGAACCATGAAACTTAGATGGCACCAACACAATGCATTCACAACCAAAACTTCACATCAACAAAAAGTAAATGCATTGATGATTTCAATTTCCTACCATCAAAAGTCATAATAGAAGTTGCACCATTCATACAATATGCCTAACAAGAGATAAATTGAACACATATGATGGCCAAGTCATATAAATCAAACAAAATGTTCATTGAGGCATTTTATCGAGCACGTGGTATACAATGTGCAAGTTCATCACAATTAAGCTCAAATTTGATCATAACTATCCTAACAGTCAAGCAACAACACTTTGCAATATAAAGAAATAATAAAGAAAGCAACTAATGAAATCTAAGAAACATAAAAGAAATGAAAGCAATTGCAAAAATATTAACATAAGAAAGGAAAAACAAGAACCAAAGATATAAAGGTTGAATATAACAAGAATGAGGGAGGAACAATGGCACTCCTTATAGCCACTGTGAAATCGTGGCGGTTGGGTTCGCCGGAAAAAGAAGCACCAGAAGAGAGAGTACTCACTGGTGATGTATAGAGAAAAAGGGAAGGGAAAGAAAGAAAGAAAAGAGAAGAGAAGAGAAGAGAAAGAGAGAAAGAGAGAGAGAGAGATCGACGGCGGTGGGCTGACAGCGGCGGTGGCCGACGGCAGGGCTGGGAAGACAAGAGGGAGAGAGAGCTGTGACAATGAACAAAGAAAGAAAAGAAGAAAGCTGCCTCTCAACAGGGCAGATTGCCCTGTTATTGCCCAGAACGCGTCGCGTGCGGACGCATAGAGAGCGAAACTAAGAAAGGTTGCGAACGCACACAACGTGCGATTGCTGTGACCAGAGAGGTTGCAAAAGGACGTGCGGATGCACAAAGATGTGCGACCGTACAGACAGGCTCTCTTTTTTTCTTTTTACTTAGGGACAAAGGCATGTGTGCATGCGCACACAGGTCCGTGCGCACACACAGTGGTTAGAAATGGGGGAGGTTGTTCACGCGCACAAGCTGTTCCCTTGCTCCCACCAGAGGGGCTCTCAAGTTGTGTGCGAGCGTACACGTCTGTGCAGCTGCACAGATGAAGTATGAGAGGGGTTGTGTGTGTACGCACGCAGCTGTGCGCACGTACAGATCAGAGAAAACAGGGCAGCGTGCACGCACAAGCTGTGCTGGCACTGTGACCAGAGGGCACATTAAGTTGCGCGCGTATGCACAGGTGTGTGCGGCGGCATAGATGGCGAAAAACATAGTTTTGTGCGCACGCACAGGTGGGTGCATACGCACAGATGCCCTTGTTTCATAAAATTTTTTTTCTTCAAAACTAAGGTTCTTACCCTTAGCATAGCAACAAACCAACCCCAAATCATTCAAACAAGCACAATTTCATGGTCCACAAGTAATTTAACTCATTCAACTCAAAATTTTCAAACCAAACGTAAACTACTCATTATATCACAAGAAAGCAATTAATACAAAAAGCTATAAACAAAAGATAAAATTGAAATATGTTACCATGGTGGGGTGTCTCCCACCGAGCACATTGGTTTAGAGTCCTAAGTTGGACTTTGATAAACCCCATTTTTGGGGTTTATCTTGTGTTGAATTAGAGGGTTTTGTCAACTTTTCTCCTATGTATCCAATGAAATAGCATGGTTTTGTAACTTCTCCTTTAATTGTGCTTAAGAGTGAAAGCATGCTTTTTTGGTCTTAGAATAAAAATTTTTAATAAACCTTAATTCCATTATATGCCTTGATATGTTTGTTAAGTGATTTCAGATTTAGGAGGCAAAGATTGGATCAAGGGAATGAAGAAAAAGCATGTAAAAATGGAGAACTCATGAAGAAATGAAGGAATCGCAAAAGCTGTCAAGCCGACCTCTTTGCACTTAATCTACCATAACTTGAGCTACAAAGATCCAAATGATGCGATTCTAGTTGTATTGGAAAGCTAACATCCGGGGCTTCGAAATGATATAAGATTTGCAGTAGTTGCATAACGTTTAAGGGCAAGCACGCGCACTCTATGCGTATACGCCGATGGTTGCACATGATTCACTTAATGCAACTTGTGGCCAGCGATTTTAGAAGCCTTGTGGGCCCAATCCAACTCATTTATGATTCTATTTAACCCAAGGAATAAAGAGGGATGGGACATATAGTTAGTTAGCGAGTTTTATTTTAGTTTTATCATGCTTTAGTTAGTTTCTAAAGAGAGAAGCACTCTCTTCTCTCTAGAATTAGGAGTAGGTTAGATCTAGATTAGGAATTCTTAGATCTAGGTTAATTTCATGCTTAGATTTACTTTTCCTTTATTAATTCTTCTTCTTCTACATCTCTTCTCTCTAGTTTAGCATTTAATTCTTGTAATTTTCTACTTTTATGTTGATGCACTTTGTTCTTCCATTTTTCTTTAATGCAATTTATGATTCATGTTCTTTTATTGTTGATTTACTTTATTGTTGTTTAATTCCTTGCAATTGAGTAGTGTAGATTTACTTTTCTTGAAATTTTACTATGCTTTCCATTTATGCCTTCCAAGTGTTTGATAAAATGCTTGGTTGGATTTTAGAGTAGAATTTTATGTTCTTGGCTTGAGAAGGTAACTTAGGAACTCTTGATTTACTAATGTTCAAGTAATTGATGATTGAGAGCCATTAACTCTTGATCTCACTAATTGAATTGGTGAAGAACTAGGACTTATGGACTTTGATTGATATAGCTCATTTGACTTTCCTTTACTACTAGTTAGAAGATGACTTAATGGGATTGATCCTTGCCAATTCTCATGTTGTGGTTAGTGATTAGGATAGAGATCCTTGACCACCAAACCTTACCAAGACCTTTTTAGCTATTAGTTTACTTTCATTGCCATTTACTTTTCTTGTCTCTTATCCCAAAAACACCAAAATATCTCATAACCAATAACAAGACACTTTATCGCAATTCTTAGGGAGAACGACCCGAGGTTCCAATACTTCGGTTTATAAATTTAGGGGTTTGTACTTGTGACAAACAAAAGTTTTGTATGAAAGGATTATTGTTTGGTTTAGAAATTATACTTGTAGCGAGAGTTTATTGTGAATTCCAAACAATCAAAAATCTGTTCATCAAAATGGCGCCGTTGCCGGGGAATTACAATGGTGTTGTGTTATTGGTTATTGTATATATGTGAATAGTGTGAATATGTTTACTTTTGTTAGTTCTTGCTAGTTTTTGGATTTGGTTTTCTTTGTCTCTTATTTGATTTTATTTTCCTTTCCTCTTGCCATCATGAATTCTCACTTTGGCTATGAGTGTGATTACAACTATCTTGTAGGAAATGGGAGCTACAATGAAGATATGCATCAAGGATGGGATAACCAAAGGTGGGAGGAGCCATATACATATGATCAATCTTCATGGCAACAACCTCCACCAATGCACTATGAACAAGAGCCATTCTATGATGCATACCAATCTAATGGCTATGGTGAATCTCCTTGTGACTTTCAAGAACCACCACCATATGCCTATGAACCTTATCCACAACATAACACTCAACCATACTCACAAGCCCCTTCTTACTAACCACCTTCATATGACCCTAATCCATATCTACCATTCCAACAATCGTATGAGCCATATGAACCACATATAGAGCCACCACCATTCCAACATCAACATTTTCAAGAGCTACCTCCTACATACTATTACCAAGATGAACCACCTCCAATGTATGAAAATTTTTAACCACAAGATGAATACTACTTTCCACCACAACCTCCCATGGAAAAATACTCATGTTTATCGATCCAAGAGCCATATGATCCTACTCATGATATCCCAGAGAAACAAGAGTCAAGAGATCGTCTCAAGAAGCATTGGGTCAATTTCAAGCAACCATGGAGCATGTTGTGCAACAAGTGGAAATAGTGGAAAGTATTAAACCACCACAACTCTACCAAGAGGAACCACCTTCCTACTATGAGTCCTTCCTTCAAAATGATGAACCCTTTCATCCATCCCAACCTCCAATAAATGACATCCTTGATGTTCTTGTTCAAGGACAAGAGGAGATGAAAAGGGATGTGCAACAATTCACGGCCACCTTGGACGAGGTGGTAAACCGGTTAGCATCCCAATGCTTGAACACTCAAGGAACTCCCATGGCTACATGTGGTGAACCTAATGAAGAGCATAGCATGAAAGAGAGATTGGAAACTCTGGTGGAGAATGAGGGAAGTTGCTTTGTATTGGAACAATTGGAGGAAGCTTTAATTGTTGAAGACAAGGAAGAAGTGGTTGAAGACTTGGGAGATGCGGAACTACTTTGGGAACATAGAGTTGAAGAAAACCCCTCCAAGAAGATTGAACTTGATGCTAAGGAGGAATGTGCACAACCTCCAAGGCATATCCCTTATGAAGACTTGGATGGGATAGAGCAAGAATTGAGTTCCCGTGGGATTGAAGATCAAGCATCTAGTCTTAGTGGTGAAGAATCTTTTGAGCATGAAGAACGTTCTCTCGATAAGATGGAAAGCAATGTGGAGGTAAATTTCTCTCACCTTCCCATTTATGATTTGAATAAGGGAAAAGGCTTAGATAGAATTGATGCACAAAGGATTGAAATTAACACTACAAGAAAAATACCCATTCAGCCACACTTTTTTTAAGCTACATTTAAAAAGCGTAGCCTATTCTATGAATAGGTTACGCTTTTCTCCGTGTTGCCTATTTATAAGAAAAAAGGATACACAATTGTGGCATCATTTAAAAAGTGTAGCCTTAGGTATTATAGAAATCACTTATAAAGCGTAGCCGTAGGTTAATATCTATAGTTCACTTTTCGTATCAAAGAGGACGCTTTTAGAAGGTAGCCTATTTATTAAGTTTTGGGTGCATTTTAAAAGTGATGCCTAATGTATCTAGAGCCAAATACAGCCACGACACTTAGTAATTTTTTCTCCTTATCACTAAATCATTCACGTTCGAGCACCCTCACTTTTGCCATCAGATCAGAGAAAAATTTCACCACCTCACCTTCGCAACTCAACTTCCAATTAATTGTTCAAAACCCTAACTCTAACTCACCTTCGCCATGCACCCTTTCCCACACACACACCCAGATCCGAGAGAATGAGTGAACCAGAGGGAGGAGAGGAGGAAGACAGAGATGAGAGCGCGAGCAAGAGACTAGAGAGTGAGAGGGGGTCACCGTGTAACGCCGCTGCAGCCGCCGCCATCGCCATCGTGGAGGAGGGAGTCCGAAGGAGAGAGAGAGAAAGTATATTCACAGACGAGATGGAGACAGAGGACGAAGACGCGACACGAGAGAGAAGGAGGCTGTTCCGCTGTGCACGGTCGTCGCTCCTAGGGTCAATTGAAGCCGCCGCCGCTGCTAGGGCTTGCCATGCTCCTGTCCTCACTTTTGGCTTCTACAATTACTTCCTGTTCGTACTCCCAACCTCTCTCTCTCTCCAACTTTCATTTCATTCTCATTTCAATTTCAATTTCGATGTCTCTGCAGGCGTTTCATCGGTGCCGTTTTCGACGCCAAGGGTGCGGATGCAATTCTCTCCTTTGAAAAGTTCTGCTGCAATCTCCCCAGACCTCTTCTTCAGGTTCCGATTTCTATTTGGATTAGTTTTCTCAATCCGATTTTGATCCATCTGCTAATTAATTGGGTTGATTAATACTAGATCATATATCTCGCCATAATTAGTTCAACATATTATTTCATTGTAAAATCGTGTTTAACAGATCATATATGATTAATGTGAATGAAGAACACTAGGTTGAGTTGAATTAAATTGAATCATGGATAAAAGCATGCTAGCTGGTTTGGAATCACTTCCAGAAGCTTATCAGCAAAGAATGGCGTCCATGATGGAACAAGTTCAAATCCGTGACAGGTACCTCCTCTTCACTCTATGAGACAACTTGTGCTAATTTTCTTGCAAGATAACTTTGCAGCCATGTTGTGCTAATTTATGAGACAAGCGTATTAGAGGGTTCACATGCCCTTGTGCTGGAAATGAAATAACTGGAACATGTTTGAGCTTCATCTTTTCTTGTGTTTTTTATTCTGAGACTTTTTGGGGGGTGGGGGTTGCTTATTCTGACTTTTATTCCTATCATTTCTCTCTAACTGGAACATGAAAGAGATTGAATGGTGGATTGTCAAAGTATACTTTGGACTAGTGAGAATTGAGAAATGCATTTTGATTTAATCTTTTATTTGGTGTGATTGGCAGTCTTGGAAAACGTAGTATTTGATGAGCATTCCCGAGAGTTTGATTGCTCAGACAAATCAGTTACAGGTACATAAATTTTATTTTTAAGATGAATTTAGCATATACTAATCCAGTGTTTTAGTTTGACCACGTTTCTGATTATGCAATGATTTTGGATAGTTCCAATTAAGTGGCTGAGTATATCACAAGATGATGACTTATGTTGTGACTCAGTCATACAACAACATGGAGTTTTGACTTATTGTTTACATGATTTTAAAACAAGTTCTTGATAACTTAAATTAAAAACTAATCTATAAAAGTGCAAGGTCAACTCATATAAAATAACCTCAATGTTGCTGACATAAACCTCCTGTCATCTGGTAAGGATAAGGATAGTATTGAATAGAGACCCAAATGTTTGTCCAAGAAAAATGTTGATGTCTACAAAGGAATTGAATAAAGACAAACATTCTTACTGCAAACTATTTTATAGATGAATTTGAACATATGAAGAACTTATTTATTTATTTTTATTTTTACTTCTTTCAGTCATCTGATTATAGAAACATCACAAGAAGTCAGTGCTCACCGCCTCACCCACCCAGCCTCTACCATCATCTTCTATCTGCTTCTCGCTGCTCACCCAGCACCACCAGTCCACCAGCGTCTGCTATCTTCGTCACCGCTCCTCTGTTACGCAGCCGCTGAGCCGTGAACTCCATCGCCGCTTCCTTCTTCCCCTGGCCCATGAACACCCTTAACTTACACCACGAGGACCACGACTCGCCTTTTGCCTTCTTCGATTCTTCCTGCTGCTCGTCTGCCCTGTGCTATCCGGTTTTGCCTTAATTTCTACCTTCTTTTAAGTTGTCTTTTTTTTTCTGCCCCATTTTGTTGTTTTGCCCTTGTCTCTTGAATGATTTAATTGCTGCTGCTGCTGCTGCTAGGTCCTAATTTTGTTTGATTATATCAATTTAATTCTTGCTAAATGATGATTGTGTTGAATTTGTGGTTAAATGGTTGCATATGGCAATTACAATTTTTTTGTCTGTAATTTTTACAGTTATTTTGCTTCTGTTAGCTTATTTGGTTTAGTTGTTTGAGCTAGTAGCAGTGTTGTGCTAGCTATTGAGAATGCTTTTGTTCACCAGATGTTTGATGAAATGTGTCAGTATTGTTTAAGTAAATGGATGTGAATTTGATCAGCTACTCTGTGTAACCTTTTGTACTGTAAAGTAAGAAAAATGATTAAATAGAAAAATTCAAATTCAAAGGCTTGGTAATATTTTCCTAGACTTTGATTATATTTTGTGTTTTATTGTTAATGATTCATTAAGCATGCTGCAAATAAATAGGAGGAAGAAGAGTTAAAAAATTAAATAAGAAGAGTTAAATTAGTCTTTTGATCGGATATCTTGATTGATATTACTGTGAGATTAACACTAGGGGAATTGTCATGATTGGCCTCCTATTAATAATTTGATTTCCAATTAAGGCTATGTTTAGAAAGGAGAGTTTTAGAGGGACAAGGGTTTTCATTTTCAATATAATATATATATATATATATATATATATATATATATATATATATATATATATGTTGGCACTTGCTCAAGTGGTTGGTTTACATTACGTTACACTTTGTTAATTCAAGTGGTTCAATATTTATTTACCTTAAACAAAATCCCATGTATGAGTGTGACAGATTGTTTTATTATTATTTATTATTATTAAAAAAACACCTGGTATTTTGGGAGCTTTCCCCTGTAGTTAAGCCAGACTTGACTCAAACAACATTTTAGAGACTAATGGCTTATATTATAACTTTCTAACTTCAAAAAAAAGAACTATGTACATTCCCTTCAAAGCCTACCATTCAAACATAAGTAGTTCTTGCATGATGGAGTTCCAAATTATAGTTTTAAATTGCTACAATCACACAATTGCAATTGCTACCATAATATTACAGTTTTAACAACCATAGCAAATCATATAGATAGATAGATAGATAGATGAACAGGATTAGGCAGTATACCAGAGGGGCATAGTAACTGGCAGACAAGGGAGCATACTGTATGCAATCACATGGAACCCATAATATGATTTTGCGCAATTCTTATCGCAATCATAGGTTATGCTTTTTTTATTTTTGAATTCTAAATTTGGATTTGTGAAACACTACTATGCATTGGTGAAACTTGTACACTATATAGAAAGAATTAATGATATTAGTCATTGATAGTTTTGAGTTTATTTTTTTAATTTTTATAATTGCGGATGTCATTATGAATATTTTTCTAACTACTTTTTTATATAATTATACAGGATAATAACGAAGATTAAGCTGATTATTATTGTGGTTTATTGGCTAAGATAGAGTAGTGTTGGGAATGGATACATGTATGGTTGACTAATGACTTTTATTAGAAGATACTTATGTAGGATATCTTATTTGTAGAGCATTAGTAATAACTTCTAAGTGGTATTATGGTTATTTTGATATGGCTATGCTTACTTTAGTGTGAGATGTATGAATTTTTACAATTAACTTCATTCTAGTATTTTTGATATGGCTACACTTATATACAGTAGCTATAGTATACAAAAAAAAAAAACGAGACCTAAGGCTACATTTATATACAGTAGTTATAGTATACAAAAAAAACGAGGGACCTAAGGCTACGCTTATAAAAAGTAGCTATGGTATACAATGTGGCTACACTTTACAAGTGATACAGTAGCGTTGAAAAGCGTAGCCTATTCTGGAAAAATGAAAGCTGAAAAGCGTTGCCTTTGGTCCTAGACAGCATCACTTGAAAAGCGTAGCCTATTCCCAAACGCCAAAAGCATAGCCCTTGGTGCAGAAAAGCGTAGCCTTTGAGAATAGGCAACGGCTGAATAGGAATCACCCAAAAAGCGTAGCCATAGCCTAAGGCATCATTATTTTTCACTTTTGGCTACACTTTTCAAGTGTACCTGAATGGGTGTTTTTCTTGTAGTGTAAGAGATCTTGTGAAGAGGTGGAAATCCCTAGAAATAGAAGGACGGGGGTTGGTTATGCTTTGTCAAGATCCTTAGATGCTTCTTTGCCTAGATTGCCATCTACACCTTCATTTGAGTGGGTGAAATTCATTTCTATTAGATTTATTATCCCACTTGAATATGGTTTGCTTGAAATGGATGGCTAACTTAGGAAACTTTGTGGGATGAAGCGTAAGCGAAAAAGGTTTTGTGGTTGGCGTTGCAAATCAAGGCTCATTTTGGTTGATATATCAAACATGAAATACAAAGGCTGGAGTAGTGCTAAACTAGATGGGTCTAGAAGGATTGTTGGTCACTTTATCGAGAATTCATCTTGCTTACCACCGAAATGGAATAATGATGATCAACTTGAAGATGGGTGTAGCAACAAGATATGGGATCCGGGAATACATGAGGATCAATTTTGGGAGCCTATAATCTATGAAGAACTCCATCAAAGCTTGGAAAAATTGAACTTGAAGAATGGATTTTATTGGAAATGCAAGCATTGGTGGGTGTTCAAGGATGGTTTCAAGCACGAGCCACCTTGATGGAGCTCCCCATAAATCCAACTTAAGGACAATAAACAAAAGTTCTAGGTGGGAGACACCCCACCATGGTAAATTCTTTTCATTTTTCTCTTTTGTAAATATTGGTAGAATAGGTTTGATTTCATGTTTTGTTTTGTTTGTTGAGTTATTTGGTAGTTTGGTATGTTAAATAAGGTTTTAGGGTGTTTTGGTAGCTGTTTGGAGGTTTAGAAGGCTTGGTTTGGTGCAAGAACTAGGAAAAATTTTGAAAAACAGAGTACTAACCCACGCGTGTGCGCACCTGGCGCGTACGCGTAACCCAAGCATTTTTGACCATCCACGCACACGCGTACATGGCACGTACGCGTGGATGCAAAAATTCCATCCCCAGCCAAAATCCCGAGAGTTAGGCCTGCACTATGCGAACATTGGGCCTCATGCACAAACCAACCCGCGCGTACGCGCACCTGGCGCGTACACGTTCATGTTCCCAAATGCGCAATGCACGCGTATGCACGTTGTGCGCGCGCGCATCGATAGCGCCACCTACCCTCCTGGTACATTTTCCAGAGAGCTGGGCCAACCCTGAGCTGACACTGTGCCCTGCGCCTAATCCCACCCACGCGTGCGCGTACGCGCCCTTCGGCCAAACTGCACATCGGCGCGTAAGCGTGCATGACGCGTCCGCGCTGGTAAAAAAAATAGTTTTTTTCCTCCTCTTCCATTTTCTTTTGTTTATCGCATTCGTATACTTCTATTCTTTGCATTTCAATTTTGTTTTTATAGCTTGTTTTCATTTTATTTTCTAAGTTTCTCATTTTAATAATGGTGTTGCATTTTCCTACTAAATTGTTGAGAATTTCTTGCATTATTTTGGTGCTTCTTAACTTGTTTGATATTGATGGGTGATGAAACTTTTAAATCAATGCTTCATCTTTTATGACTCTTGTATCCCTTGTGCATTGATATGAGCTCATATTGTTTTTTCATGATCCACTTTTTCTTATTTTGAACTTGATGCTCAATATGCTCTTCTTGCTTTGACTTTACTCTTGCATCAAGCTCAATGATATGCCTTGGCTTACATTGTTTTCTCACTCACATGTTGTAGCTACCATGTAGTAGAGAACTTTACTCTTATTTGGCATTAGCCCCCGCCTATGTTCTATTTGCTTTGATATCTTTGTTGTAGGCTTAATTCTCTTTCTTTTTCTTTCCTTTTAGGTTGGCCACCAAGAAAGGAGGAAAAGGAAAAGCTTCGAAATGGAGCAACAAACAAGTCATCCATCAACCTTTTGAAGAAGCTCATCAGTTGTAGCAACCCGTCCACCTTGCTCTTCTTTGCATGCACCGAGGACGGTGTAATCTTCAAGTGTGGGGAGGTCGTCCGACCAATCTCCATGGGTAACAATTCCCTTTTTAACACCAATTCTTAGTTTTCTTTGTTAGATTAGTTATTGCATTGCATGATAGTTGCATGCTAGTTAGAATTTGTACATATTTTTACCACTTCTTTCTTATTAGGACTACTTGGTTAGGGTAATGATTTCCTTCCAAGAAATTAAGATTTTTGGCAACCCAACCAATTTAAAATTTTTGTTGAACTTGCTTGTAAGGATTTATTTTGGAACATGGTTTTTGATCTAAGAACACAAGCTTGTGAGGTTTGAGCCTAATAGTGTGGTTACATCTTATAACCACTTATTTTTCCTTCTTGTGTGCATTATTCTCTTTCTATGATTGTAATCTTTGATTTGTTTGATTCTTTATGTCCATTATTTTGTGTATTCATGCATTTATATGATTGAAGCCATCATTTCATTTAGCTCACTTACCCAAATAGCCTACCTTTTATCAACCTTTGCTAGCCAACTTTGAGCCTACAATTAACCCACTTTGTTCTTTAATTTAGCACATTACAAGCCTTAAAGCGAAAAACAATAAACGTCCTTAATTTGGATCTTTGATTAGCTTAGGCTAGTGTGAGTGTGTATAATTCAAGTGTGGGAAAACTTGGGACATTAGTTGGGATAAAAGGGTGTATTGTATTGTTGTTGGTAATATTGGGAATTGGGTACATGCTCATGTGTTAATTAAATGTAAAACCATATGCATTGATACTTTTGTATATACTTTATTGCAAAAAAAAAAAATGAGAAAATAAAAAGAAAAAAAAATATATGTAGATATCAAAAGAAAAAGAAAAAAAATAGAAAGAAAAGAAAAAAGAAAAGAAAAGTAATAAAAAGTGGACCAAATGCCCCAAGTGAAGCTCAATAATAATCAATGCATATGTGTTGTAATTAAGAAAAAAATGCATGAGTATGTGAAAAAAGTGAAGAATGGGTAGTTAGGTTTGTTTAGAATTGTATAGATTGCTATATAGGTTAGGTGGAAAGTTTAAGGTAATCAAATATTCAAATTTCAAGTCCACTTGACCAAATATGCATCCTTACCTTGACCCTAGCCCCATTACAACCAATGAAAAGACCTCATGATAAATGTATGCATGCATTGAATAATTGTTTATTTGTTAGATGAAAAACAAATCTTGGAAAGCATGATTAGGGGAGAATTGAGAGAATCGACCTTATACACTTGAGCGACTAGAGTGCAAACACTTCCGGTGAGGGTTCGATGCTCAATTCCTTGATTCCCGGCTTTCATGAGCGTTCTTCTTGCAAGTCTACTTGAACTTCATTTTTATACTTAAATTGGTAGGATTCATCAGTCGTCATATGACCTTAGCCCTACCCGTTTATACATGCTCTTGGAGGATTGATTTATTTTTAACCAAGTAGGTAGAATCATTTTGTATTTAGTTGCATTTATTTAGATAGGATGCATATAGATAGGTTGCATTGAATAAATGTCATACCCCTTGTTTCATTCTTGGTTTAGCATGAGAACATGCTATGGTTCAAGTGTGGGGAGGTTGATAAACCCCATTTTTAGGGTTTATCTTGTGTTGAATTTAGAGGGTTTTGTCAACTTTTCTCCCATCTATCCAATGAAATAGCATGATTTTGTAACTTCTCCTTTAATTGTGCTTAAGAGTGAAAACATGCTTTTTAGGTCTTAGAATAGCAAAATTTAATTCACCTTGATTCCATTATATGCCTTGATATGTTTGTTAAGTGATTTCAGATTTAGGAGGCAAAGATTGGATCAAGAGAATGAAGGAAAAGCATGTAAAAATGGAGAACATATGAAGAAATTATGGAATCGCAAAAGCTGTCAAGCCGACCTCTTTGCACTTAATCAACCATAACTTGAGCTACAGAGGTCCAAATGATGCGGTTCTAGTTGTGTTGGAAAGCTAACATACGATGTTTCGAAATGATATAAGATTTGTGATAGTTGCATCGCGTTTAGAGGAGCGCATGTGCACTATACTTGTACATGCCAATGGTTGAACATGATTCACTTAATGCAACACGTGGCCAGCGATTTTAGAAGCCTTGTGGGCCCAATCCAACTAATTTCTAATGCTATTTAACCCAAGGATTGAGAAGGATGGGACATATAGTTAGTTAGTGAGTTTTATTTTAGTTTTATCATGCTTTAGTTAGTTTCTAGAGAGAGAAGCTCTCTCTTCTCTCTAGAATTAGGGGTAGGTTAGATCTAGAATAGGAATTATTAGATCTAGGTTAATTTCATGCTTAGATTTACTTTTTCTTTATTAATTCTTCTTCTTCTACATCTCTTCTCTCTAGTTTAGCATTTAATTCTTGTAATTTTCTACTTTTATGTTGATGCACTTTTTTCTTCCATTTTCCTTTAATGCAATTTATGATTCATGTTCCTTTATTGTTGATTTGCTTTATTGTTGTTTAATTCCTTGCAATTGAGTAGTGTAGATTTACTTTCCTTGCAATTTTACTATGCTTTTCTTTTATGCCTTCCAAGTGTTTGTTAAAATGCTTGGTTGGATTTTAGAGTAGAATTTTATGCTCTTGGCTTGAGAAGGTAACTTAGGAACTCTTGAGTTACTAATGTCCAAGTAATTGATGATTGGGAGCCATTAACTCTAGATCTCACTAATTGAATTGGTGGAGAACTAGGACTTATGGACTTATGGACTTAGAGGATGACTTAATGGGATTGATCCTTGCCAATTCTAATGTTGTGGTTAGTGATTAGGATAGAGATCCTTGACCACCAAACCTTGCCAAGACCTTTTTAGCTGTTAGTTTACTTTCATTGCCATTTTCGTTTCTTGTCTCTTATCCTAAAACCCCAAAATATCTTATAACCAATAACAAGACACTTTATCGCAATTCCTAGGGAGAACTACCCGAGATTCCAATACTTCGGTTTATAAATTTAGGGGTTTGTACTTGTGACAAACAAAATTTTTGTATGAAAGGATTATTGTTTGGTTTAGAAACTATACTTGCAATGAGAGTTTATTGTGAATTCTAAACCATCGAAAATCCGTTCATCAAAATAGTGCCGTTGCCTGGGGAATTGCAATTGTGTTGTGTTATTGGTTATTGTATATATGTGAATAGTGTGAATATGTTTGCTTTTGTTAGTTCTTGCTAGTTTTAGGATTTGGTTTTCTTTGTCTCTTTTTTATTTTATTTTCCTTTCCTCTTGCCATCATGAAAAGCTTCTCTCAATACAGAGACAAACAGAGCCCCCACACTTAACTTCTAAGTATGGTGTTGGGAGGCCACCATTAAGCTCTGAGTCTCTGTGAAGCTCTCCAAGAGCTCACTGTCAAGCTATTGACATTAAAGAAGCGCTTATTGGGAGGCAACCCAATCTTATTTATCTATGTTATTTACTTTTTCATTTCATTTTCCATTGTTATTTTATATTTTTTTTAGGTTGATGATCATGTGATGTCATAAAAACAGCTGCAGAATTAAAGTGGAATAAAAAACAGCACACCCTAGAGGACAGGCTTACTGGTGTTTAAATACCAGTAAGGATAGCAGAATGGGTATTTAACGCCCAGTCTGGCAGCATTCTGGGCGTTAAACGCCAGAATTGGCAGACAGACTGGCGTTAAACGCCAGAAAAGGGTGAATGGTGTCTGGCTGGTGTTAAACACCAGAATTGGCAGATAGACTGGCGTTTAACGCCAGAAAAGGGCATCTGCCTGGCGTTTAACGCCAGAAAAGGTAGCAGAGATGGCGTTAAATGCCAGAAATGGCACACAGAGGGCGTTTAAACACCAGAAAGGTACAGGGAGCAGAATTCCTTGACACCTCAGGATCTGTGGACCCCACAGGATCCCCACCTATCCCAACTCACTCTCTCTCCTCTTCACACCTCTCCATAACACTCTTCCCCATAATCTCTTCACCACTCACATCCATCCATCATAAAACCCAACCGTCCTTACTATTCAAATTCAAAACATTTCCCTCCCAAACCTAACCCCCTCTTACACAAATTCAACCTCTCTCTTACCATATAAATACCCCTCCTTACCACCTTCAATTTCACACATCATAAACACTTAAACCCCCTTGGCCAAATTCACTACTCCCCTCTATCTCCTTGAAGAAGCAGATGCTTGACGGTTTAGAATTCAGAATAAATTCCCGTTGCAAGTATAGTTTCTAAACCAAGCAATCACCCTTTCTTACAAACGTTATGGTGTTCACAAGTAACAAACCCTTTTAAAATTGATAACCGAAGTATTTAAACCTCGGGTCATCTTCTCAAGGAATTACAGGGAGGTGTTCTTATTATTGGTTCTGAGTCTTGTAAATCGGGGGTTTTTTAAATAAGGAATTACAGGGAGGTGTTCTTATTATTGGTTCCAAGTTATTCTTATGAGAATTAAAGTTAATCCCACTTAGTTAACCCTTACGAAAGCAAAGGAAAGTCAAGTGAACTAATTAGTTAGATCCCCAAGTCCTAGCCAACTCCTAAGGAAAGACTAGAGTTAGTGGGATTCCAGTCAATTAGCAGACATAACAATCAATCACGATAAGGTTCATAACTCAAGAGCCTCTAGTTAATCAATTAAAGCCAAGAATATAAAAAGCTGAATAAGAATCATAAACTGAAATACCTCAAATTATATTAAATAGAATATTCAAATCTAACATGGAAAAATTCATAAATTAAATTGGAAAAATAAATAAAAGAAACATTGAACCTGGAACTCGGAAGAAATTATAAGTTGAAATAATAAAGTTGAAATAATAAAAAATCCTAATTCCTTTAAGAGGAATCCTAATCCTAAATCCTAAGAGAGAGGAGAGAACCTCTCTCTCTAAAAACTATATCTAAAACTAAAAATTATGAATTATGAGCTGATGATTATGAATCAATGGATTTTCCCACTTTATAGCCTCTAATCTGTGTTTTCTGGGCCAAAAACTGGGTCAAAAACAGCCCAGAAATCGCTGGAGAAGAAATCTGTCACGCTGATTTTTGTCACTGCGACGCATCCACGTGGACGATGCATTCGCATCACCTAGCATCAGGGCAACTATGGCATATTATATATCAAATCAAAGTCTCGGACATTAGCTTTCCAACGCAATTGGAATCGCGTCGTTTGGACCTCTGTAGCTCAAGTTATGACCGTTTTAGTGCGAGAGGGTTAGGCTAACAGCTTTGCAGTTCCTTCAACTTCTTGTATTCCTTCCACTTTTGAATGCTTCCTTTCCACCCTCCAAGCCATTCCTGTCCTGTAATCTTTGAAATCACTTAACGCACATATCAAGGCATCGAATGGTAATAAGAGAGGATTTAAAATTAGCAATTTAAAGGCCCAGGAAACATGTTTTCAATCATAGCACAAGATCAGGAAGCAAAATGTAAAACATGCAAATCATATGAATAAGTGGGTGAAAAGCTGATAAAAACCACTCAAATTAGCACAAGATAAACCATAAAATAGTGGTTTATCAACCTCCCCACACTTAAACATTAGCATGTCCTCATGCTAAGCTCAAAAGAAGCTATAAAGGAGTGAAGAGGAATGGTAGAATGTATGAAATGCAACCTATCTATATGAATGCAACTACATGCTAAGATGTTTCTATCTACTTGGTTAAGAGTAAATAAGCTCTTCAAGACAAACATAAATCAGATTTCACTAATTCAAATCATACAATAAAAGACAAGTAAACTTGTAAGAAGATAGCTCATGAAAGCAGGGAACATAGAATCAAGCATTGAACCCTTACTAGTAGTGTATATCACTCTAATCTCTCAAGTGTCTAGGGTCAATTACTCTACTCTTCCCTAGTCATGCTTTCTCAACCTTGTTCTTCATCTAACCAATCAACAAATATTTAGTATACCAATGCAAACATCATGAGGTCTTTTAAGGGTTGTAATGGGGCTGATGTAAAGGTAAGGATATATATATATATATATATATATATATATATATATATAAGGCTAAGTGAGCTAACAAAGTGAATCCTTGATTAGTCTAAGATCTCACCTAATATATACATACTTTATATAATTTAAAATACTTTACCTAGCTACCCAAATTTTTCCCACTTTTGTGTTACATGCTCATGTATCAAACTTATTTTTGAATTTTGTCCCATGTGCATTGATCCTTTTTATTTTGCATTTGGGGTGATTCATATATATTTTTTTTGTATCTTCTTATTTAATTACTTATTTATTTAAGTGTCTTGCAAGTTTGTGAAATATAAAGTAAAAGAAATATTGAACCTGAGGGGAAGTTGAAATCCTAAATCCTTTAAGAGGAATCCTAATCCTAAAACCTAAGAGAGAGAGAGGAGAGAACCTCTCTCTCTAAAAACTACATCTAAACCATGAAAAGTGAATAATTGAAGACACATTTATGAATGCATGTATTCCCTCACTTTATAACCTCTAATCTGTGTTTTCTGGTCTTGGATCTGGGCCAAAAGGGCTTCAGAAATTGCTGGGAGCGTTTTCTGCAGTTTTTGGTGCATGGCGTCTGTCACGCGGTTACGTCATCTGGGAGTTTTCCTTGTCACGCGTTCGCTTTGGTCACACGTACGCATCATTTGCATTTTTCTCAAGGCACGCGTCCGCGTCGCTGCCTTTTCGAGCTAAGCATGCGGCCGCTTCGTCCATGCGTTCGCGTCGCTGCCCTTTTCTTCAAAAACTCTATTTTGTGCTTTCCTTCCATTTTTGTATGTTTCCTTTTCATCCTTTAAATCATTCCTGCCTTAGGAGATTTGAAAATACTTAACACACAAATCACGGCATCGAATGGTAATAAAAGGTAATTAAAATAAATGTTTTTAAAGCATAGGAAACATGTTTTTCACATATATCACATAATAAGGAAGGGAAAGTAAAACCATGCAATTGCACATGAATAAGTGGGTGAAGGATTGAATAAATCACTTAAATTGAGCATAAAATATATCATAAAATATGGGTTTATCAACCTCCCCACACTTAAACAATAGCATGTCCTCATGCTAAATCCAAGATAAAGAGTAAGGTAAAGTGGTGGAATTTCATGCGATGCAATCTATTCTAGATGCAAACTACCTAAATGAATCATGAAATTCTAGTTATTATTCACTTGTATATAAAACTTACATGTAGTTAAATTAATTCATATCCTCAAGGAATCATATATGTATAGCCAAACCTTAGATAATGTTAAAGCATTTTTACAATTGAGATGGGTAAAAACATTTCACAAACTTGCAAGACACTGAACAATTAAGCAGAGATATATGGTGATGAGCTACTGAACCCTCACTGGAATTTGTGTTTACTCTCTAGTAACTCAGTGTTTATATGAATCGACGCGGACGCGTCAGTCACGCGGACGCGTCGGTCACGCGGACGCATGACTCATTCGGTGCTACTGGCGCGAGGGCAGCCTTGCGCCCGCACAACTCTCAGTTCAAAACTTTTTGTTGCCAATTTTCAAGGTGACTCGTTCACGTGGTGGACGCGATCGCGTGAATGGCCAAGGTTGAAAGATGACACGGACGCGTGGGGCACGCGATCGCGTGACCTGATTTATGTGATTGGCACGAGTACAGCCTCGCGTTCACGCAACTCTCTGTTCAAAACTCTATTTGCCAAATTTTTGGGGGACACGGTCGCGTGGTTGACGCGATCGCGTGGATGACCATTTTTGGAAAACGACGTGGCCGCGTGGGGAATGCGTTCTCGTGGTAAGGCTTGGGCTCCCAGCACGAGTCTAGCCCCATTCCAGCCCAACATACTGCCATACACCCTTTTACGTCGATTTTACAGAGCCACGCGTTCGCGTGGGTGACGCGGACGCGTAGGGAAGCTATTTTTCAAATGACGCGGCCGCGTCGACAACGCGGTCGCATGGATCAATTTGTGCCAAAGGCACGCCTCCAGCCACACTTTCGTGTGACTCTCTGTTCAATTTTCTTTTCTTCCCAATGCACTGGTAACGCGGACGCGTCGGCGACACTATCGCGTCGCGTGCGTGCTTTTTTTTTTTTCAATGCACATGGTAATTTAATTATTTTGATTTCACATGAGCATGCTTCCCAAATTTTCAAATAACTTATTCAATTTAATTCCCTCTTTTTCATATCATCCCATGTTCCTATAAAATTCCCCACACTTAAATTATACACAATATCTATCTTAAGCTAACTAAGGATTCAACATGGGATTTTTATTTTGTTTTTCTGCTTAACGCTAGTAATGTGGTTATGAAATAGAAGGGTGTTAAAAAGTACAAAGTGGCTAACAAGGGTGATTTTAAAGGTAGGCTTATTTGGGATAAGTGAGCTAAAAACAAATAATGGCCTCAATCATATGCAAGCATGTAAATACACTAAATAATGGACATATAGAATGGAACAAAGCAAAGATTGCAATTATAGAAAAGAAAACACACAAGAATAAAAATTTATGGTTAAATAATGTAACCATGTAAATAAGCTCAAAATCTCACAGGTTGTGTGTTCTTTGCTTTTTAAACTATGTTCCAAATACAACTTCAAACAAGTTTTAACATAAAAAATTTTTCAATTTAAATTAGTGAAATACTATAAAAATTTCTTGAAAAAGAAAATACTACTTCAACCAAGTAGTAACTAAATGCATAAAATCAAACAAACATGCAATTAATATGCAAATGCAACAATGAACAAACAAAGAAAATAGAGTATTGGTGTTGAAAAGAAGGTAACTAACCCCTGGAAGTCGGTATTGACCTCCCCACACTTAAAGATTGCACCGTCCTCGGTGCATGCTAAGATGTGCAAGTGGATGGGGGTTGTGGTTCCTCAGCTGGGGCTCTTTTTGTTCCTTTCCTTGCCGGTGGTTTGGGAGTAGCTTTCTCTTTACCATTCTTGGTGGCCATCCTGAAAAGGGAAAAAGAAAGTAACTTTTAAAGCTAAGGGTTAGAGCAAGGAAGAGAGTGGAAAAGGTGGTAATCAATGCACAATAAAGAAGAATGACGTTAACACATGGTCATGACTACATGTGAAAAGTTCATTAATGGAAATATAGCAAGTGCATGTAATGACAATTAAATGCAAGATGTTTATTGGCATGCTGGCAAAGGCATGAGTAGCATAGATCGAGCATTCAATGTCCAAGTTAGATTACCAAGTCTTTCAAACTAACATGTTTGTAATAACAATTATATTTAAGTAGTAAAATATAAAAAGGGTTTTGTGAAAAGCAAGCATTTAGAGTAGTAGAATAAAAGAAATTCAAAAATAGTGCACAATGCCATACGGGCGTTTTCACAAACACATAGCATGCATGGTAAATAAGCTATTGAAAGTATTAAATTGAACATGAAAGCAACCCTATAAACTTAATATATAATTGTCAAACAATTCCCTTAATAATCCAAATAAATTTCTAACACCAATAATGCAATAAATGAAAGTATGCAAATAAATTAAATGAAATAGAATGGAAGTAAAGGGGGATGAGAAGTTAAAAAGATGAAGAAGAAGAAAGTAAGAAAGGATAAGAAAAATTAGGATTGGGGAAGAAAAGATAAGATATTTTTGGCTAATTTAGATAAGCTGTGCGGTGCAGGCGACGCAGACGCGTGGGATACGCGTTCGCGCGAATGGCGCATATATGAATCGACGTGGACACGTCGGTCACGCGGACGCGTGACTCGTTCGGTGCTACTGGCGCGAGGGCAGCCTCGCGCCCACACAACTCTCTGTTCAAAACTTTTTGTTGCCAATTTTTGAGGTGACGCGTTCGCGTGGTGGACGCGATCGCGTGAATGGCCAAGGTTGGAAGACGACGCGGACGCGTGGCCACGCGATCACGTGACCTGATTTGTGCGATTGGCGCGAGTGCAGCCTCGCATTCGCGGAACTCTCTGTTCGAAACTCTGTTTGCCAAATTTTTGGGCGACGCGGTCGCGTGGTTGACGCGATCGCGTGGATGGCCATTTTTGGAAAATGATGCGGCCGCGTGGGGAACGCGTTCGCGTGGTAGGGCTTGGGCTCCCAGGACGAGTCCAGCTCCATTCCAGCCCAACATACGGCCATACAGCCATTTACGTCGATTTTACAGAGCCACGCGTTCGTGTGGGTGACGTGGACGCGTGGGGAAGCTATTTTACAAATGACACGGCCGCGTGGATCAATTTGTGCCAAAGGCACGCCTCCAGCCACACATTCGCGTGACTTTCTGTTCAATTTTCTTTTCTTCCCAATGCACTGGCGACGCGGACGCGTCGGCGACGCTGTCGCGTTGCGTGCGTGCTTTTTTTTTTTGTGCAGGTTGCAAAATGCAATGATAGTGCTTTTGAGCTCCCAAAATTGATCCTCATATATTCCTGGATCCCAAATCTTGTTTCTACACCCGTCTTCAAGTTGATTATCATGATTCCATCCGGGTGGTTCAGCCTTAGAATTCTCACTGAAGCGTCCAAACAACTTCCCAGACCCATTCAGTTGAGCTCTACACCAACCTTTGCGTTTAAACTTAAAGCTTCCAACCATAATGAACCTTGCAGGATTATTCTTACCACTGACCATATTCCTCTTACTCTTAATGCCACAAAGAGCTCTAAGTTGACCATCCATCTCCAGTAGCCCATATTCAAGTTGGAAGGTAAAGGTCAAGGATAAGAATTTTACCCACTTAAACGTTGTGTTGGACGGTAATGGCCTTGGGAGAGGTGTCTCTAATGAACTTGCAAGCTCCACTTCCTTGTGCTCTTCTTTGACATCTTCCACCTCTTTGCAAGCTTCTTCAATTTCAACATCTTCCTCTTGGTAGCTTTCATCCAATTCAATCTCCTCTTCACTGCTCTCCAAGGGCATGGGAGGTTGTGCTTCTTCTTCTTGAATCTCCATCTGTTGATCGACCTCTTCCAAGTCCTTAACCATGACATGCCTTGAAGGTTGTACACCCTCCTCAACATCAAATGTAACCGTCTTGGAAGGGGGCTCTATGTCTTCCCATGGAGGTTCAGCATCTCCTAAGTCTTCAACCATTTCTTCTTCTGCAACTATAATGGCTTCCTCCACTTATTCCAATACAAAGCCATGCTCCTCATTGTCCACCGAAGTTTCTAGTGTCTCCTTCATGCTACGCTCTTCATTTGATTCTCCACATGTAGCCATGGGAGTACTTTGAGTGCTCAAATGTTGGGAAGCTAATCGATTTATTAACTCACCTAAGGCGGCCGCGAAATTTATCACACTCTTATTCATCATTTTCTTGCCCTTGAAGAATAGCACTAAGGGCGTTATTATCCAATGGAGGTTGGGGTGGATAGGAGGGTTCATTATTTTGGAAAAAGGGTTCATAATAGGAAGGTGGTTCTTCTTGATAAGGATATGGAGATGGTGAATATTGAGGTGGTGGTTCTGGGTGTGGTTCATATGGTGGTTGGTGTGGTGGATAAGGATTAGAGTCATATGGAGGTGAATGGTTGTAGGTGGCTTGTGAGTATGGTGGTTCAAAGCTATGTCGAGGAGGCGGTTCATAAGCATATAGTGGGGCTTGTTGGTAACTACAAGGGGGTGGTTGTTGCCATGAGGGTTGATCAAATCCTTGTGGCTCCTCCCATCTTTGATTGTTCCAACCTTGATGCTTGTTCTCATTGTAATTTCCTCTTCCTGCAACATAATTATAACCAGACTCATAGCCAAAGGGGTGAGAGTTCATAGTAGCAAATAAAAATTAAAAACAAAAATAAAAACAAATTTAAATTAAAAGGTTATTGAAATTTAAATTTTGAATTTTGAAATTTTGAAATTTGAATTTTAAATTTTGAAGTTGAAATTTGTAAAAGTCAACAATATAAGATAAAGTTTTGAAAAAGATTTAAATTTTGAAAAGGTATGATTTTTTAAAATTTGAAATTTAAATTTTGAAATTTGAATTTTGAAATTTCAATATTGAAATTTGAAATTTGATTTTGGAATAAGATAAGATAAGATTTTGAAAAAGATATGATTTTTGAAAAAGATTTGAATTTTGAAATTTAAGACTAAGATAAGATAAGATAAAAAATTTTAAAATAAAAACCAATAACCTCTTAATTTACGAAAAAACAAAAATAAAAACAAAAATAAAAACAAATAAACAAGCAAAAAGTAAATATTTACAATAACCAATAATAAGGCACACGTTTGCAATTCCCCGGCAACGGCGCCATTTTGAAGAAGCGGATGCTTGACGGTTTAGAATTCAGAATAAATTCTCGTTGCAAGTATAGTTTCTAAACCAAGCAATCACTCTTTCTTACTAACATTTTGGTTGTCACAAGTAACAAATCCCTTTAAAATTGATAACCGAAGTATTTAAACCTCAGGTCGTCTTCTCAAGGAATTGCAGGGAGGTGTTCTTATTATTGGTTATGAGTCTTGTAAATCGGGGGTTTTTAAAATAAGGAACAGGTAATTTAAATGACAAAAAAATAAATAAATAACCATAAAATAAACTCTTGGCAAGGTATGAAAATTCGGAAGTCCTATCCTAGTTATTCTTATGAGAATTAAAGTTAATCCCACTTAGTTAACCCTTACGAAAGCAAGGGAAAGTCAAGTGAACTAATTAGTTAGATCCCCGAGTCCTAGTCAACTCCTAGGGAAAGACTAGAGTTAGTAGGATTCCAGTCAATTAGCAGACATAACAATCAATCACGATAAGTTTGATAACTCAAGAGCCTCCAGTTAATCAATTAAACCCAAGAATATAAAAAGTTGAATAAGAATCATAAACTGAAATACCTCAAATTATATTAAATAGAATATTCAAATCTAACATGGAGAAATTCATAAATTAAATTGGAAAAATAAATAAAAGGAACATTGAACCTGGAACTCGGAAGAAATTGTAAGTTGAAATAATAAGAAATCCTAATTCCTTTAAGAGGAATCCTAATCCTAAATCCTAAGAGAGAGGAGAGAACCTCTCTCTCTAAAAACTACATCTAAAACTAAAAATTATGAATTATGAGCTGATGATTATGAATGAATGGATTCCCCCACTTTATAGCCTCTAATTTGTGTTTTCTAGGCCAAAATCTGGGTCGAAAACAGCCCAGAAATCGCTGGAGAAGAAATCTACCACGCTGATTTTTGTCACTGCGACGCGTCTGCGTGGACGATGCGTTCGCATCGCCTAGCGTCAGGGCAACTATGGCATATTATATATCAAATCGAAGCCCCGGACGTTAGCTTTCCAACACAACTGCCACGTCGTTTGGATCTCTGTAGCTCAAGTTATGACCGTTTTAGTGTGAGAGGGTCAGGCTGACAGCTTTGCAGTTCCTTCAACTTCTTGTATTCCTTCCACTTTTGCATGCTTCCTTTCCACCCTCCAAGCCATTCCTGTCCTGTAATCTCTGAAATCACTTAACGCACATATCAAGGCATCGAATGGTAATAAGAGAGGATTTAAAATTAGCAATTTAAAGGCCCAGGAAACATGTTTTCAATCATAGCACAAGATCAGGAAGGAAAATGTAAAACATGCAAATCATATGAATAAGTGGATGAAAAGTTGATAAAAACCACTCAAATTAGCACAAGATAAACCATAAAATAGTAGTTTATCACTCCTCTATTTCTTCTTCTTCTCCTCCTTTCTTTCTTCTTTTGTTCGAGGACGAGCAAACCTTTTAAGTTTGGTGTAGGAAAAAGCTTTGCTTTTTGTTTTTCCATAACCATTAATGGCACCTAAGGCTGGAGAAACCTCTAGAAAGAGGAAAGGGAAGGCAATTGCTTCCACCTCCGAGTCACGGGAGATGGAGAGATTCATCTCAAAGGTCCATCAAGACTACTTCTATGAAGTTGTAGCCAAGAAAAAGGTGATCCCCGAGGTCCCCTTCATGCTCAAAAAGAGTGAATATCCAGATATCCGACGTGAGGTTTGAAGAAGACGTTCGGAAGCTCTCACCAACCCCATCCAACAAGTCAGAATCTTAATGGTTCAAGAGTTCTATGCCAATGCATGGATCACTAAGAACCATGATCAGAGTGTGAACCCGAACCCAAAGAATTGGCTCACAATGGTTCGGGGGAATTACTTGGATTTCAGTCCGAAAAATGTAAGGTTGGCATTCAACTTGTCAATAATGCAAGGAGATCCTCACCCTTTCACTAGAAGGGTCAACTTTGATCAAAGGTTGGACCAAGTCCTCATGGACAACTGTGTGGAAGGAGCTCAATGGAAGAGAGACTCCAAAGGCAAGCCGGTTCAATTGAGGAGGCTTGACCTCAAACCCGTGGCTAGGGGATGGTTGGAGTTCATCCAACGCTCTATCATTTCTACTAGCAACCAGTCTGAAGTTACAATAGACCGGGCTATCATGATCCATAGTATCATGAATGTAAAGGAAGTAGAAGTTCATGAGATCATACCTCTAGAACTATACAAGGTGGCGGACAAGCCCTCCACTTTGGCAAGGTTAGCCTTCCCTCATCTCATCTGTAACCTATGCAATTCAGCTGGAATTGTCATAGAGGAAGACATCCTCATTGAAGAGGACAAGCCCATCACTAAAAAGAGGATGGATCAAACAAGAGAGCCCACTCATGGACCTCAACAAGAGCATGAGGAAGTTCCTCATCAAGAAATCCCTGAGATACCTCAAGGGATGCATTTTCCTCGACACAACTATTGGGAGAAACTCAACACTTCTTTAGGAGAATTGAGTTCCAACATGGGGCAACTAAGGATGGAGCACCAAGAGCACTCCATAGGATCTTCAAGAGGAAAAACTAGCCGCCGTCACTAAGGTGGACCTGTTCTTTAATTTCCTTGTTCTTATTTTCCTATTTTTCGGTTTTCTATGCCTTATGTTTTGTCTATGTTTTTGTCTTTATTACATGATCATTAGTGTTTAATGTCTATGGCTTAAAGCTATGAATGTTCCATGAATCCTTCACCTTTCTTAAATGAAAAATGTTTTCTGAAAAAGAAAAAGAAGTACATGAGTTTCAAATTCTATCTTGAAAATAGTTTAATTATTTTGATGTGGTGGTAATACTTTTTGTTTTCTGAATGAATGCTTGAATAGTACATATTTTTGATAGTGAAGTTTATGAATGTTAAAATTGTTGGCTCTTGAAAGAATAATGAAAAAACAGAAATGTTATTGATAATTTGAAAAATCATAAAATTGATTCTTGAAGCAAGAAAAAGCAGTGAAGAACACAAAGCTTGCGAAAAAAATGGCGAAAAATAAAAAAAAGAAAGAAAAACAAAAAGCAAGCAGAAAAAGCCAATAACCTTTTAAACTAAAAGACAAGGGTAAAAAGGATCTAAGGTTTTGATTATTAATGGATAGGAGGGCTCAAAGGAATAAAATCCTGGCCTAAGCGGCTAAATCTAGCTGTCCCTAACCATGTGCTTGTGGCGTGAAGGTGATAAGTGAAAAGCTTGAGATTGAGCGGTTAAAGTTGTGGTCCAAAGCAAAAAGAGTGTGCTTAAGAGCTCTGGGCACCTCTAACTGGGGACTCTAGCAAAGCTGAGTCACAATCTGAAAAGGTTCACCTAGTTATGTGTCTGTGGCATTTATGTGTCCGGTGGTAATACTAGAAAACAAAATGCATAGGGTCGCGGCCAAGACTCATAAAGTAGCTGTGTTCAAGAATCAACATACTCAAATAGGAGAATCAATAACACTATCTGAATTCTGAGTTCCTATAGATGCCAATCATTCTGAACTTCAAAGGATAAAGTGAGATACCAAAACTGTTCAGAAGCAAAAAGCTACTAGTCCCGCTCATCTAATTGAAACTAATCTTCATTGATATTTTTGAGATTTATTGTATTTTCTCTTATTTTTATCCTATTTTGTCTTTAGTTTCTTGGGGACAAGCAACAATTTAAGTTTGGTGTTGTGATGAGCAGATAATTTATACCATTTTTAGCATTGTTTTTACATAATTTTTAGTATGTTTTAGTTACTTTTTATTATATTTTTATTAGTTTTTATGCAAAAATCACATTTATAGACTTTATTATGAGTTTTTGTGTTTTTCTGTGATATCAGGTATTTTCTGGATGAAATTGAGGGATCTAAGCAAAAATCTGATTCAGAGGCTGAGAAAGGACTGCAGATGTTGTTGGATTCTGACCCACCTGCACTCAAAGTGGATTTTCTGGAGCTACAGATACTCAATTGGCGCGTTCTCAATTGCGTTGGAAAGTAGACATAATTGGCTTTCTAAAAATATTTAATAGTCCATACTTTGCCCGAGATTTGATGACCCAATAGGCGTTCAAACGCCCACCAAAGACCCTTTTCTGGAGTAAAACACCAGAACTGGCACCAGAACTGGAGTTAAACGCCCAAACTGGCACCCAAGCTGGCGTTTAACTCCAAGAATGGCCTATGAACATGAAAGCTTCAATGCTCAGTCCAAGCACACACCAAGTGGGACCCGAAAGTGGATTTCTGCACTATATGCACTTAGTTACTTATTTTCTGTAATCTCTAGTAACTAGTTTAGTATAAATAGCACTTTGTACTATTGTATTTGGGAGTTTTTGAGCTGATCATCTGATCATCCTTGGATTTGGAGGGTGGCCATTCAGCGATGCCTAGACCTCTTTTCTCTTATGTATTTTCTATGGTGGAGTTTCTACACCTCACAGATTAAGGTGCGGAGCTCTGCTGTTCTTCATGAATTAATGCAAGGACTACTATTTCTCTTTCAATTCATGCTTACTTCTTCTCCAAGATATACTCTCGTACTTATTTCAATTAAGTCAGAATGAAGGGGTGACCCGTGACAATCACCCACTATCTTCGTTACTCGCTTAGCCAAGATCCGCGTGCCTGACAACCACAAGCGGTCTACATGATGTTCAACATAGTCATTGGATGACAGCGGAGTACATTCTCTTGGGTCTCTAATCCATGATTTTCATCGTCTCTCCTAACAACAGAGCATCCGAATCCGTGAGATTAGAACCTTTGTGGTATAGGCTAGAACCATTGGCAGCATTCCTAAGATCTGAAAAGTTTAAACCTTGTCTGTGGTATTTCGAGTAGGATCTGGGAAGGGGTGACTGTGACGAGCTTTAAACTCGCAAATGTTGGGCGCAGTGACAGTGTGCAAAAGGATAGAGAGATCCTATTCTGACGCTAGTGAGAACCGACAGACGATTAGCCGTGCGGTAGCTGTACCTGGTATTTTTCATCCGAGACAAGAAATCCGACAGTTGATTAGCCGTGCAGAAACCATGCCTGGTATTTTTCAATCGAGAAGATCATACAGCTTGCCATAGAAGGGAGCACTCATGATTGGAAGAAGACAATAGGAAAGCAGAGGTTCAGAAGCAACAAAGCATCTCCAAACGCTTATCAGAAATTCCTACCAATGAATTACATAAGTATCTTTATTTTATTTTATGTTTTATTTATCTTTTAATTATCTAAACCTCATAACCAATTGAATCTGCCTGACTGAGATTTACAAGATGACCATAGCTTGCTTCAAGCCGACAATCTCCGTGGGATCGATGATAAACCCCGATTTTGTGGTTTATCTTGTGCTTAATTTGGGGGATTTTATCATCTTTTCTCACATTTATTCAATGAAATAGCATGGTTTTGTAATTCTCCCTTGATTTGTGCTTAAATGTGAAAACATGCTTTTTAGGCCTAAAAATAGCTAAATTTAACTCACTTTAATTCCATTTGATGCCTTGATATATTTGTTGAGTGATTTCAGCTTCATAAGCCAAGTATTGGATGGAAGAAGTGAGGAGAAAAGCATGCAAAGTGGGAGAACTCATGAAGAAATCAAGAAACCGCAAAGCTGTCAAGTCTGACCTCTTCGCACTCAATCGACCATAACTTGAGCTACAGAGGTTCAAATGAGGCGGTTTCAGTTGCGTTGGAAAGGTAACATCCGGGGCTTCGAAATGATATAAAATTTTACATATGTTACTTCGCGCTCAGGGGCGCGTACGCAGCATGTATGCGTGCACGCCGATGCTGTCCGTGGCCCACTAAAGTGAAATCGACCCCAGCGATTTCTGAAGCACTTTGGGCCCAACCCAACTCATTTCTAATGCTATTTCATGCAGAATTCAAGCTTGGGTAAGGGGGGAGCAATTGTTTGGTAGTATAGCATCATGTAGCTTGGTTTCTAGAGAGAGAAGCTCCCTCTTCTCTCTAGAATTAGGTTAGGTTAATCCATCTTAGATCTAGGCATGATTTCTTGATTTCATCTTGTTTCTTTTCCAATTTCTTGTTTCTACTACTCTATTCTTCTTAGTTTTTATGTCAATTTTACTTTTATGTCTCTTTTATGCTTATGAATGCTCATGTTGGATTTTGTTTACATTTAATGAAATTTAATGTTTGATGTTCTTTTTATTGTTGATTCGGGTTGTGTTCTTACTTTCCTTGCAATTTGTAGTTGGTAGATTTTACTATTTCTTGTCATTTATTATGCTTTCCTTATACACCCACCAAGTGTTTGACAAAATGCTTGGTTGGGCTTTAGAGTAGAATTTCATGCTCTTGGCTTAGGAAGGTAACTTAGGAATTCTTGGGTTACTAATGTCCAAGTGATTGACGATTGGGAGCCATTAATGCTAGATCTCACTAATTGATTTGGTGTAGAACTAGGACTTATGGACTTGGATTGACATAGCTCATTTGACTTTCCTTTATTAGTTAGAGGATGACTTAATGGGGTTGATCCTTGCCAATTCTCCTGTTGTGGTTAGTGATAAGCATAGAGATCCTTGACCGCCAACCTTAGCCAAGACCATTTTAGTTGTTAGTTTATTTTTATTGCTATTTACATTTCTTGTCTCTTATCACAAAAAAAAATCCAAAATATCTCATAGCCAATAATTAATCACTTCATTGCAATTCCTTGTGAGACGATCCGAAATCTAAATACTTCGGTTATAAATTCATTGAGGTTTGTACTTGTGACAAAACCAAAGTTTAATTTGATTGCGAGAATTGTTTGTTGGTGTGGAGCTATACTTGGAACGTAAATATTTTGTGAAATTCCTTACCGACGACAATTTTTGTATCAATCGACCCTTACTCATGTAAGGTATTACTTGGACGACCCAGTGCACTTGCTGGTTAGTTGTGCAGAGTTGTGAAAAGTGTGAATCACAATTTCGTGCACCATAGAGTCAGTGGGAGGAGTCTCCAAAATGTGAAAATCAACTGGAAAGAGCAACTCTTGAATATTAACTAGCACATTCTCTGTAATCCCCACAACTGACACAATACTTTTATTGGCTAGCACAAACCTCCCCCCGGACCTCTTTAAGGGTGACAAATTCAATCTTTCATAAATGGGGAGTGGCATAATGCTTACGCACGCCCTCAGATCACACATACAGTCCATGAATTTCATTCCACCAATCAAGCAAGTGACCAAACATGGGCCGGGATCATTGCATTTTTTAGGAAGTAAAGAAGAGATAGAATCATCTACCGGGTTTGTGTTGAGGTTACCAAGCTTGTCCTTGTGAATGCAAAAGTCTTTAAGGAACTTGGCATATTTGGGCACTTGTTGAATAGCTTGGAAGAGGGGGACGGTGACTTCAACCTTCTTTAAAACTTCCACTATATTGGGGTCAAGCTCTTCTTGTTTCTTGGCCTTCTTGGCTAAAGTTGGGAATGGAATGAGCAAAGGCTCTTCAAGCAAGGTCTTTTTCTTTGGCTCCTTGACCTTGGGTGGTTCTTCCTCGCTTTTGTCAACACCTTCATCTTCATCCCTCATCACCTCTACTTCATCTCCTACCTCTTCATTGTTCGTTTCTTCACTCAACTTTGTAGGCATAGCAATATTCTTATCAAGTTTAGTGCCGCTCCTAAGGGTAATGGCATTAATGCTACCCTTAGGGTTGGATTGAGGTTGGGAGGGTGATGAACGGAACATTTTTGTGGTCTAGAATTCCACTAATAAATTCTCGTTGTAAAGTATAGTTTCTAAACCAACAATAGTCCTTTCATACAAAAATTGTGTTTGTCACTAGTACAAACCTCTAAATTTATAAACCGAAGTATTTGGACTCCGGGTCGTCTCCCTAGGATAACAATGTAATGCTTAGTTATTGGCTATGAAGGGGTAAAAAGGGGGGTTTTTGGTTCAGGGTATGACAAAAGAGTGAATTTAGCATGTAAATAAAGGAAGTAAGATAAAGAACTCTTGGCTAAGACTTGGATAATTGAGATCACCATCCTTGTCAACAAACCGAATATTGATAATCATGAGAGGCCAACCTATTAAATCTACTTCCCAAAAGCTTTAAGTACGTAACGTTTACTCCTAAGCTTGAAGTACGTCAAATAGATTTGATCATATCCACCCTTAAGTCCTAACCTACCTACTAATTAACTTAGTAGTGGGTTAGCGTCAATGGGTGTCAAATTGATCACCATGGGTTCTCAAATCACCAAATCTATCATACCCAATGACTCAAGGTTACCCAATTCCCTTGGCTTAGGCCAAGAGTTGACAAAACTACTCAAAATTTAAAGAGAGCATTTCATCAAACACATAGAGTGCAATAAAAGTAAGCATCATAAATTGCAAGAATAATAAAATCTAACAACTATTAAGTGCAAGAAAAGTAAGATCACAACTCAATTCATCAATAAAAAGAACATCAACACTAAATTGCATTAAAAACAAATCAAATTCAACTTGAGTTCATCATCACAAAATAGATCCAAACGGGAAATTAACATCACAATTAAGAAAACCAAGATGTAGGAATGAGAAATTATAAAAGAAACAAGATGAGATCAAGTAATTGAACTTGAATTTAAGATAATCTACCCTAATCCTAACCTAATTCTAGAGAGAAGAGGGAGCTTCTCTCTCTAGAAAACTAACTAAAGGCTCATGTTCGCTAAACTAATTGCTCCCCCCTTTGCTTGGACTTCAATTCTGCATGAAATACACTCAGAAACAAGTTGGACTTGGGCCTGGGCAGCTCAGAAATCGCCCCCAGCGTTTTGCCTTCATGTGGGCCATGTAAGAATATTGGCACGTGTGTGCCATGTGCGCGTGTGCGTCGATTAGTAATTTCTCCATCCGTGCGGAAGCGGCATGTACGCGAACGCGTCCATGGGCGAGATCACTTTTGCGCGTGCGCGCCTTGTGCGCGTGCGCGTCCTTTGATGCACTCCCAATCTTTGTTTCTTCATGCATTCTCCCCTTTGTATGCTTTTCTACTCATTTCTCCCATCCAATACTTGTCTTATAACCTGAAATTACTCAACACACATATCAAGGAATCGAATGGAATTAAAAGGAATCAAAATTACCAATTTAGGGCCTAAAAAACATGTTTTTACACTTAAGCAAAATTCAAGGGAGAATCACAAAACCATGCTATTTCATTGAATAAATGTGGAAAAAGGTGATAAAATCCCCCCAAAATAAGCACAAGATAAATCACGAAATCGGGGTTTATCAAATCTTCCCACACTTAAACTAGGCATGTCCTCATGCTAAAATCGAAAAGAAGCAAAGGGTATTAACATTTATTCAATGCAACTACTAAATGCAATCTATCTATATGCAATCTATTTAAATGATGCAATGGCTTAGTCAAAACAAATCAATCTCCAAGAATACACATACAAGCACAAGGGCCAAGGTATTAACAATCAAGCAAACCACAATTGGATTGAATCATTGAAAGAGTTCACAAACTTGCAAGAAAAGATGATCATGGGTGGAAACATGTAATTGAGAGATCGAACCCTCACCGGATGTGTGTCCGCTCTAGTCACTCAAATGTATGGGGTTGATTCACTCAATTCTCCCCTAATCATGTTTTCCAAGATTTGTTTTTCATCTAACAATCAACAATTATTCCATGCATGCATACAAATATCATGAGGACTTCCCATGGGTTGTAATGGGGCTAGGGTTAAGGTAGGGTGCATATGGTCAAGTTAGCTTGAAATTTGAATCTTTGACTAACTTAAACTTCCCACCTAACCTATGACAACCTAAACAATTCTAAATAAGCCTAGCTATCCATTCTTCACTTTTCACACACTCATGCATTTTCTTTTTGATTACCACACATATGTATTGAATTTACGAAAACTTAAACTTTGGGACCCTTTGTTCCCTTTTTGCTGCAAAATATTTATTTATTTATTTATTTATTTTTATTTATTTTTAATTTTTTATTTTTTTTCACAAGAACATCAATGCATATGGTTTACATATGATTAATACATGAGTATGCATCCATTTCCTAAAAATTTTCAATAAAAACATAAATACACTTTTATCTCTACCCAATGTACCCAACCTTCCCAAAATCAAGTAATGAACACTTGTACTAGCCTAAGCTAATCAAAGATCCAAACAAGGGACATTTATTATTTTTCACTTAAGCTTGTAATGTGCTACAGTTATGAACAAATGGGTTAAGCATAGGCTCAAAATTGGTTAACAATGGAAGATAAAAGGTAGGCTATTTGGATAAGTGAGCTATTTGAACAATGGCCTCAATCATATAATTGCATGTATACACAAAATAATGGACATAAAGAATTAAACAAATCAAAGATTACAATCATAGGGAGAGAATGATGCACACAAGAATGAAAATAGTTGGTCATAGGATGTAACCACACAATTAGGCTCAAATCTCATATGCTTGTGTTCTTTGCTCAAAACATGATCCACAAGTATATAGTTCAAGCAAGTTCTAAAAAAAAATTTTTCAACCAATTGGGTAGTACCCTAAAAATGAATTTCTTGAAAATTTTCATCATATTGACTAAGCTTATTCTAAAAATTTTCCTAGTTTATCCCTTTTTCCATCAAAACACAATTCTTATATGAAAAGGGTTAACTAGATTTTTAACAATCCAAAATACTTTTCTAATCACAATCAACAACTAGGATGCAATATATATATATATATATATATATATATATATATATATATATATATATATATATATTAAAAGTATACAACTACCAAAACAAGAGTATCTACGATAGCAAGTATATACAGTCATCCCAAAATGATCTAAAAGATAAAGTGCAAAATAAAATAAAGTAGCAGAAAACATAAATAGATGTCCGAAAGTTCATCACATAAATGTAAACACCGGTCATGAACGGTGACCTCCCTACACTTTAGAATCAAGCATCGTCCTCGATGCTACTGCTGAAGCTCGGGATGGGGGTCAACAATCGCGCCGGGCTCCTCAGGCTCAGGCTGTCGAACTGGGATTGGCTGCGGCTTTGGATGTGGCTGTGGATCCTCAGGAGGCTGCTGGACCTCAGTGGTGGCCTATGTCTCTGGAGGTGCATCCTTATAGATCGGCTCCTCAGCCAGCTCCTCCTCCTGATCCTGCTCGTCAGAAGCTGGAGAGTCTGGGAGCGGCGGTAGCTCGATGCCCTATGATACAAACACCTGGTCGATGCGATCGAGACGTCGCATGACACGACGCTCGAAGCACTCCATGAAGCGAAGAAGGTGCTGCACCAACAGATAAGTCGGCTCAGGTACTAGTGGTGGTGGTGGTAAGGATGCTGCGCCTGCTGAAGTAGAAGGGGGTCCTGTGACTGCTGCTGACGATTAGGGCTGAGCTGCCTCCTCCACTGCTCTGGTTCATGAACGGCGTTTGGGTGGGAGCTTCTCGTGCACCTACCCACCCCATGGAATGGTGGTCTCCTTGTCATCGTCATCTGGGGGTGGTGGTGTCACATCATCATCCTCCCACGAGACACCTGCCAGCTCAATCATGCTGGTGAACAGTGTAGGGAAGGGTAGCAAGCCGCAAATATGAGCTCTCCACATACTATGTCTGACTAGTCGGGGGAAATTTACCTGCTTCCCTTCCATCACACACCCAATCAGAACTAGCATATCCACCGGGATCTCTAAAAAGTGAGTGGTGGGGAAGACATATTGGGCGAAGATATGCTGCCAGGTCTTGGCCTCCCTCATCAGATAAGCAAAGCGCATCCCCTTAGGCTTTTTGTTGTTCGAATCCATCACCCAGGGAGCGTCAGGAGTAGCAATCATGCGCTTAAGTGCCTCATAGTCAAAGGTCATGGAGAGGATAGCTACCTCTGCCTGCTTATAGGCGCAGGTCTCATCAGGACGATGGTGGCAAAGCAGTGCATCTCCAATAGCATCCTCAGTGATCATAATTTCTCTACCCCTCAGCTGAACTGAATCAATATTGGCTCGAAAGAAATTGCAATAAAATTCTCTCACCCATGAAGTGTTCACCCTCCCCAAGTCTCTATCAACAAAGTCCAATCCTAACTCCAGAATTTGGGTGTTAATGGCACGCCTCACATCATTGGGAAGAAGCAGTTTCGTCTCAATGTTCAGATTTTTCTTCCGAAAGTCGGAGAAGCGAAGCTCACAATAGAGGTTTGGGAATTTGATTGGGTCAGTGGGTGGTAGCAACTGGTTTTCCCTATCCACCTCATTTAGCATATTCTTAGAATAATTTGCATAGGGAGAGGGGGTAGAGGTCTTAGAGCGCTTCCTCTTTTTGAAAGTAATGGATATAGCCTTTATTTTGTCCGACATCCTAAAAAATAGAGATGATACAATATAAGCAGATAGCCAAATAGATACAAAGCACTCAAAGCAAAGCATATTCATGAAGTGAATCAAAGAAAGGAGATTTCTTGGAATACAAACAAACAGAATTCAGAATGCAAGCCAAACTTTAGACCAATAATTCAAACCATATTTTGCACATTACTTGTTCATCAAGCTTAGGAAACACCATATCCAAAATAATGAGAAAAAGAGTTAGGTTGAAAACCAAAAGGAGTTAGTTGGTTAAACAAGTTAAAGTTAGAAATCAGTTTGAAAATCAGTGATATGGTGGTTACTAGTTCAATTCAAAAGAGAATGCACAAAATAAGAATATAAGCACGTTCACAATCATGAAATGCATCAAGTCATTGATGATGAAATATGGTATAGCTAGAAATCAATTAATATGAAATAGTCTATCAATCAATGCAATGATCACTAGAGTCAAATGAACTTGTGTTGGTGAAGTCAAATCATAAAAAAAAATCAATCAAGAATTATTCAACACTGAATTCAATAATGCATAAAAGTTACAAGCTGAGAAAAGAGTGAAAAACCTTATGGTCTATTTGGCTTAATATCAATTATGCATGAACACGTGAATCAATTAGCCTCATAGATTAAAAACTTTCAACTTGTATGTTTATGCAAAAGAGGTCTGACATTTTAAGGAAGTCACAAGTTATGGTCAATCAGGAAATTTCATTCAAACTATTCAATGCCTATACATAAATCATCATGCATAACGAGCAAAGAGTATAAGCAAGACAAAAATTTGTTCTTGAGGATTTTCCAAGACCATTTAGGTAACAAAGTGCTAATTGAAACAGAAATCATCAACTAGAGTTTGCTACACCAATCAAAGCATTGTTAGTTCATGGAACATGGTTAAGAAAAATCCGGCGGCATCTCAGCAGTAAATTGGCTATTTCCAAGTTTAAACAACAAATCAGGTTCCATATGAGTTTATCAATACTCGAAAACATAAAACCATATATATATGAATTCACATGGATGGAACAAACAGCCAATAATGCAGCAGCAATTCAAATAGTACAAAGAACAGCAGCGGTTACTTTGTCAATCAAACACAAGCAAGCAGCATCATATACCAAATGAACAAAGAACAATCCAAGAGAATAGAGCAATTCAACGAAACAGAATAATTTCACACAGCAGCAAAGATTTCAATTAATCCTAAATCCACTACTCAGCCCAGATTCGCTAACCACCTAAATTAAACTAAACTAACTAACTAAGCTAATCTAACTAAACTAACAAAATTATCATAAAACGGTAAAAGGGAAGCAGAAACCTGGGGAGACAAAGACTGAATGGGGCGGATGAAGGGAAGGTGCAGCAGAGAGGAGTGAGTTGGCCAGAGCGGACGGCGGTCTGGTGGCACCGTGGAGCTTGCGCCGGTGACAATGGGGGTCGCGGCTGTGCTCGTGGCAGAGCAGGGGCTGGCTGCGAGAGAGAACAGAGAAGAGAGGATTGATTGGGAGAGAAGGAGAGAGCGAGGAAGAGGGGGTTAGGGCACGCACGGCGACGGTGGCGGTCGTGTTCCGGAGGGCTCGCCGGAGTGCTGGTGGTTACAGGGGTGATGGTTGGCAATGGAGGGAAATGGAACGTTGAAGATGAAGGGGATGAACAGGGGTTGCGCAAATGCGCTAGGGCTTCGCGTCCCTGGTTAAATTGGATTTTTAAATCCACGCGAGCGCGCACCATGCGCATCCGCGTGGGTGACAAAAATAGGGAAGTGTCGCGAAGGCACCATACTCGCCTACGCGTAGATGGGAGAATTGGGGATCGGCGCGAACGCATACAGTGCATGTCCGCGCGGGTGTGCTGTGCCAGAGACACACAAAGGAGGCCCAGAGTTGGCACAACTCTCGGGTCTTTTGGCCTGGGCGATGCTAAAACGCATCGACGCGCACGCGCACTGTGCGCTTGCGCGTGGATGGCTTGAATTTATGAAATGGACGCGGAAGCGCCATGTACGCCAACGCGTGGGTAGTGAAACAAGGAGTGGAGCGAACGCGTACAGTGTGCGTCCACGTGGGTCGAGACACAGAGTTGGCCCAAAAATGGCACAACTCTCTGGTCCTTGGCCCAGAGTGTCGAAATGCGTTTGCGCTTGCACGTGGCTTCTCTCTCTCTCTTTTTTTTTGATGAGCATCAAAGAGAGCTCATAACCTTCCTATCCTCCTCTAATTTTTAAAACTAGCTAAGGTGCAAAATAAACACATTTTGTAAAATAGGGAATCTTTCAAACAAATTGAGAAAATCTGCAATCCAAGCAAAAACTCAAATTCAAAGAATCATCCCTAATTAAAGCATAAAATGTATAAACACCTTAACAAGCAAAGCGAAATGTACCAAGAAACAAGGGATTTATATACAATGGAACTCAATTCATTCATTCATTATATCTACAAGGGAATGGAAGGAGTTTACCATGGTGGGGTGTCTCCCACCAAGCACTTTTGGTTTAAGTCCTTAAGTTGGACATTTGGGAGGCTTCTTGTCAAGGTGGCTTATGTTTATACCCATCCTTGAACCTCCAAGAGTGCTTGTCCTCCAATCGGTTGTCAGAAGTTCCAACCATCTTCAATAAGCTTTGGTGAGGTCCTCTCTAAGACACGAGCTCCCAAAATTGATTTTCATAAGCTAATCCAAGATCCCATATCTTGTCCTCGCACCCACCTTCTAATTGATTGCCTTGACTTTGTCCAGGCGACGAGAAAACAGAATTCTCATAGACGCACCACACTACTCTCCTTGACCCATTTACTTGAGAATTACACCAATCCATGTTCTTCAATTTTGAGCTTCCAACCATAACGAGTCTAGATTTACAATGCCAACCACTAAACATCCTTCTCTTTCGCTTAATTCCACAAAGCGCCCTAAGTTGGCCATTCGTCTCAAGCAAACCATACTCAAGTGGGATAATAAAGCTGAGAGTTAGAAGTTTTACCCACTCAAGCGAAGATTGGATGACGAACTAGGTGAAGGAGTTCCCAAGGGTCTTGATAAAGCATGCTCTACTCCCGTCCATCCTTTTCTGGAGGGTTCTACCATTTGGCAAGGTTCTTCAAGTTTCTCCTCATGCCAAGCTTTCTCAAGTTCACATTCTTCTTCACCAATTTCTTCCATCTCCTCCCCATCACTCTCATCATAGATAGGAGGTCTATTGAAGTCTATCTCCTCATGAAGTGCAAGCATTTTGGGGAAGGACTCTTCAAACTCGAAAGGATCACATGTTGACGCGGAATCATCATTGATAGGAGGGCTTGTTGCTTGGAACACTTCTTCCAGTTCTTCACTTACAATGGGTTTTGAAGGTTGTTCATCCTTCTCAACCTTGCTTTCCAATCCAATGGGAGAGGGCTCAACAAGATCGTCAAGGGAGTTGATCAATGTGGGCAAAAAATCACTAGTGATGGAAACCACTTCTTGATCATTTTCCTTTAACTCTCCGTTTACTTTTGCAACTTTACTCTCCTTTTTAACATTCTCTATGAGCTCAACGTATCCCAAACATCTATCCACTACTTTCTTTTGCTCGCTAAGCTCTATCTTCTCCTCTTGTTGCATTTCTTGCTTCAACTCTTCTTCCTCAGCTTGGAGCTTCAAGATTATTCCCTCGCTAGGCTCCTTGATAGTTTCTCCGTATTCAACAACGGGAGTGCTCAGGGTACATGAACCTAGGTGAGATGTTAGGTGATTCATGGCTTCTACCATGCTAGCTACCCTTACTCTTAGCTCCTTAAACTTAGCTTCATCCTCTTCTTGTCACCTTAAGATGCGAGATTCAAGATCTCTTAGTTCTATTATGAAGGCTTCGTCGGGAGGTGGTGGTGAAAGATAGGGTTCAGTGTTTGAGGGAAGATTGTCAATGTTGGAAGGTGGTTCATATTGGTGAAACTGTTGAGGTGGTGTGTGTGGAATTTGTGGTTCTTGGGAGTATTGGTATGGGGACGGTGGTTGTTCTAGATGTGATTCAAATGGTGGTTGATATGGTGTGTGTGAGTTATGGTCATATGGAGTTGAATGGTGATGTGAGGCTTGTGAGTATGGTGTGTGGCTATATTGAGGAATGGGATCACATGCATATGATGATTGTGGTTGACAACCACAATGAGGGTCATCACACACATTGGATTGATACACATTAGGATCAGGATTATACCCATAAGAGTTCGTAGGAGGTTGTTGCCATGAAGGTTGTTCATAAGCTTGAGGTTCCTCCCATCCTTGAATTCCAAACCCTTGATGCATATTCTCATTAGAGCTTTCATTTCCTACAACATAGTTTGAACTACACTCATAGCCAAAAGGATGAGAATTCATAGTGAAAGAGAAAATAAAAAAAAGAGCAATAAGAAACAAAGAAGATAAAATCCGAACTAGTAAAAACTAGCAAACAAACCCAAATTCAAGCTATTCACAATATATACAATAGCCAATAACATAGCACCATTGTGCTCCCCGACAACGGCGCCATTTTGATGAACAGAACTTTTTTGTGGTCTAGAATTCCACTAATAAATTCTCGTTGTAAAGTATAGTTTCTAAACCAACAATAGTCCTTTCATACAAAAATTATGTTTGTCACTAGTACAAACCCCTAAATTTATAAACCGAAGTATTTGGACTCCGGGTCGTGTAACAACCCTGATTTTCGAGTACGTGAGATCTTTTCTGAAGGCATGGATTTCTCCGAAAGATCAGTAAAGGGAACACCTCTGTTATATCATCAAGCATCTCAATCCTCATTATCATTATGTCATCCTTAAGCTAGAACCTTTTCCGAGGCAAGCTCGATAACGCGGTCACGAAGAACCTAGTTTTTGAACCGTATCGGTTGGCAGTTTTGATTCTGATTTTCGTAAATAGTCTCTGTTTGATGAACCGGACTCGATTCATGAGAGGAGAGAGATAATAGTATAATATTATCATTATATTAGTATTAGAACATGCTTGAATGATATTATAAGGTTACCTGGTCTGTTTTTGTTAAAAACAGAAAATCGGTTTAACCGGGTTTACGGTTTACTGGTGCAGCTTAGCACCAGCACTCTCTGATGACTTTAGCAATGCTAAGGCCTCATTATACATGTTCTATTCTCATAATAAATATGTTACTAGTGTCATTTATGCTAGTAGCTCAGAAAATAATTTTTAGAGATGTTTTTACAAGTGTTCCGATACATCTAGTTTTAGTAGTTATACACCTGAGATATTTTAATATTATTTTAATCCACCTCCAATCCAACCAATCACAACTCACCTTACACCCCCAAGACCTCCAAGGCTGTCTCATTTCATCATTTTGGCCGAAATTGAAAGGAGAGAAAAGAGAGAAAACTTCATGAACACTTAATCTTCAAATCTTGATTTCTTCTGAACCAAAACTCAAATCAAAACTCTGATTTCACCAAAATGATCCTCTCTTCTTCCTCTACATCACCATGTAACTTATCAAGGCTGAAAATAAGCTTAGATGGCTGTCCCTTTCCCATTTAAATTCGGTTTTCAAGGAAAACCATGCAAAACATGTGTTTTCTTGATGTTCTTCCTTAGGAATCATGCTTAACTTGACTTGAGGGCCAAGAAACATTATTTTTCAGCAAGTCTAAGGTGAGATATCTCTTCCTAACATACTGAGTGAGATTTGATCAGTTGAGAGTTTTTGGATTTAAAGTTGTTCTTGATGTGATTTAGGAGGAAAAAGTGCTTAAGGACCACCTGAAAGTCTAACCGAATTTGGAGCAGCAAATCAAGGTAGGGTGTGATAAATTTAATCTTGATTGATTGTGTTTGAGATGTGTGATTATGATATGGTTTGGTTATGCTTGAAATTGATTGCTTATATGAGTTATTCTTGATGAAAGTTTGTTGAAATTTTGATGAAATTTGATGATATTCAAGCTATGAATGTTGTTCTTGAGGGCTGCTGGAAAAACGAACCCTAGAGCTTAAATTGAGGTTCAATTTGTGTTAAAATCATGTAGAAAAGATGGGGTTTTAGTGGCTGGAAATTTATTTTGAATTATGGTAAAAATCGGTTGCTGAAAAGACTGAAAAACGGGTAAAAACAGAGAAAGAATCTGAAGAATTTATGAAGAACACGAAGAATACTTTGAGTGTGGTGAAGAACATTGAAGAACACCTTTTAGATCTTAGAAAGGGCAAGGAAGTAAATATTTTGGTGTTTGAGGGGTTATTTGGTAATTTCTGAAAGTTAGGGTGGTAAAAGTAGAAATATTAAAAGTTACGGGTGGTAAAAAGTGAATTTTAAAGGTTAAAGGTAAAGTTAAGGTAATTTTCGAAAATATATTAATAAAATAATAAATAATAATAAAATATTAAATAATAATATTTAATTAAAAATAATATTTTAATAAAAATAATAAAATAATACAGAAAAGGCAGTTTTCTGTAAAAGCTTTAGAAAGACAACTTTAAGCGCAGAATCTCATAATTACCTTCATAAAACACTTAGGGAGTGGTAAGAACATATTAGTGAGGCAAATATAAAAGAAAGATAAAAAGTTGAAGAAAAGATAAAAGTCGAAGAAAAAGTCTGTAAAGTTTTAATGACAGAAAAACAGACAGAGACTAGTAAACGAACTAGGGCAACTTAGTTAGTACTTGAGTCGCGACTAGGGTTAGGTATTATATGAAAAGTTAAACTATTTCAGTATAGACTTAATGAACCTATACTTGGGACAGACTAACTATTCATACCGAAATTTACATAAGCTTTAAATACATACGTTAAACAGAGAAATCAGAGCAGAGTAAAGAAAACACAGAGAGCAGAGTAACCAGAGAAAAGTAAAGAGATACAAAGAAAAGAGTAATCAAATTAGAGTAAAAAGACAAAGTAAAAAGAGTAATATGATAAAGAGAAATGGTTTGAGCCAAGATATTGTAAAAGTAAAAGCTGTAAAGTTTGTATAGTATGATTGAACAGAGAAAGAAAGAAGTACTGCATAAGAATGTGAAAGTAATGATGAACAATGAGAATGATATTGAATGATGATAATGAGAAAAGAGTAATATAACAAAGAGAATAGAGGAGAAGAGTATAAAGATAAAGAGTTAAGCCTTGTGGCATGATATTCTATTATATGTTCATCTGATGCTTTTCTATTGGCCCTAGAGGTCCTGTAGGCCCAAGTTCACCTACAGTAAGTTGTTATTCCTGTAGGCCGAAGTTCACCTGCAGTGAATATTAATTGTGTATCTCAGGGTGTTGCTCCTGTAGGCCGAAGTTCACCTACAGAGAGTTGTGATACCTGTAAGCCGAAGTTCACTTACAGGGGCGCTATTTCTGTAAGCCGAAGTTCACTTACAGAGGTGCTATTTCTGTAGGCCGAAGTTCACCTATAGAAAGTTGTTGTGATTAAACCATTTCTGTAAGCCGAAGTTCACTTACAGAGGTGTTATTTCTATAGGCCGAAGTTCACCTATAGAAAGTTGTTGTGTTGTGTTTAGACTATTCCTGTAAGCCGAAGTTCACTTACAGGAGTGCTATTTCTGTAGGCCGAAGTTCACCTACAGAAAATAAGCCATATCTAGGACTAGTTCCTAGGTAATGTCGGGCTGCAGGGTGTAAACCGACACGTGAGCTCATGGCCTGCATAGGACAGACATGCATCATACTTGGTTGCGCATTTCCTCTGTTATGATTGTTATTTGAATGTATGCTTTCTTTGTTTTAATTCTATTCTCTGTGTCTGTGTTTTGTTTTCTTGTATTCTTTTGTTTATGTTTTGCTTTCTATTTTCTCTATTTATCTGTTTCTTCTGTCTACTGCTTCTCGATATTCTGCTATTTATCTGCTAAACAACACGGAATTAATGAACTTAACTAATAATCCCGACCCTACTAAGAACTCCCCAGTTCTTACCCCTTCTCTCTCCCTTCCCCCTTCAGATGGAAGTAAGAGTACCTTACCATAGTTCGCTGATGACCGTTTGCAAGAAGAGGATTCTGCTCTAGATAGTCTTATGAGTCTAGGGTGAATATTGTTCTCTGATTATATGTAAATACTGTGAGACCAGCCAACGTTTGCACCCCTTCGTATGCGCACTTTAACCTAAATCCTGTGTACAAGATTTCTATTTTGTGGATACTTCATGAGGTACCAGAGAGACGTCCTGTGGAAAAGTCTGATCGTGCAGAGGAGTAGCAGATGATGTTCTATCTTTTGATGACGTTCCACCTGACTTGAGTTGTGAAGACTTAGAACGTACTTTCCCTCGCTTTAGTAGTTTAGAGGGACTAGGTGAGTATAGAGTCTAGGCTAGCCTGGGCGCCAGCTTAGGGACTTCTTGAACAGGTCAGGACCTGGGATGTTGTATGTTTATATATGTATATAGATATTATTTAGCTATATCTAGGGGTGTTCTAACTAAAAGGATATACTCTAATAAAGGTTGGATCACGGAATGATATCAACTGCTTGTGATATATTTATGTATGGTTGTTTATAACTGTTTTATCTGTTATCAGTTGTGAATTGCTTATGAATGATTTCGTCTATTAATCCAAATGTTTTCAAAAAAAAAAAGTACCTCTCAAATTAACTACGTTTTTAACAACGAATCAGGCTCATATGATAAATAATAGATAATAATTAGGAAGACAAGTTGGTAGCGCTCAGTTTCTAGTATGATCATGACGTACCAGAAATTGGGTCGTTACAGGTCGTCTCCCTAGGATAACAATGTAATGCTTAGTTATTGGCTATGAAGGGGTAAAAAGGGGGGGTTTGGTTTATGGGATGACAAGAGAGTGAATTTAGCAAGTAAATAAAGGAAGTAAGATATAGAACTCTTGGCTAAGACTTAGGTAATTGAGATCACCATCATTGTCAACAAACCAAATATTGATAATCATGAGAGGCCAACCTATTAAGTCTACTTCCCAAAAGCTTTAAGTACGTAACGTTTACTCCTAAGCTTGAAGTACATCAAATAGATTTGATCACATCCACCCTTAAGTCCTAACCTACCTACTAATTAACTTAGTAGTAGGTTAGCGTCAATGGGTGTCAAATTGATCACCATGGGTTCTCAAATCACCAAATCTATCATATCCAATGACTCAAGGTTACCCAATTCCTTTGGCTTAGGCCAAGAGTTGACAAAAATACTCAAAAATTAAAGAGAGCATTTCATCAAACACATAGAGTGCAATAAAAGTAAGCATCATAAATTGCAAGAATAATAAAATCTAACAACTATTAAGTGCAAGAAAAGTAAGATCACAACTCAATTCATCAATAAAAAGAACATCAACACTAAATTGCATTAAAAACAAATCAAATGCAACATGATTTCATCATCACAAAAGAGAGCCAAACGGGAAATTAACATCACAATTAAGAAAACCAAGATGTAGGAATGAGAAATTATAAAAGAAACAAGATGAGATCAAGTAATTGAACTTGAATTTAAGATAATCTACCCTAATCCTAACCTAATTCTAGAGAGAAGAGAGAGATTCTCTCTCTAGAAAACTAACTAAAGGCTCATGTTGGCTAAACTAATTGCTCCCCCCGTTGCTTGGACTTCAATTCTGCATGAAATACACTCAGAAATAAGTTGGACTTGGGCTTGGGCAGCTCATAAATCGCCCCCAGCGTTTTGCCTTCAAGTGGGCCATGTAAGAATATTGGCATGTGCACGTCGAATGGCAATTTCTCCATCCGCGCGGAAGCGACATGTATGCGTACGCGTCCATGGGCGAGATCACTTTTGCGCGTGCGCGCCTTGTGTGCGTGCACGTCCTTTGATGCACTCCCAATCTTTGTTTCTTCATGCATTCTCCCCTTTGTATGCTTTTCTACTCATTTCTCCCATCCAATACTTACCTTATAACATGAAATTACTCAACACACACATCAAGGCATCGAATGGAATTAAAAGGAATCAAAATTACCAATTTAGGGCCTAAAAAGCATGTTTTTACACTTAAGCAAAATTCAAGGGAGAATCACAAAACCATGCTATTACATTGAATAAATGTGGAAAAGGTGATAAAATCCCCCAAAATAAGCACAAGATATATCACGAAATCGGGGTTTATCAGAGGGTGAACTACTTGAGGTTGAAGCTTGTTGGGTGTTTTGTGCGGTTTGAGGACGGAGAGTTAAATGGGAAAGGGCGTCGGCTATTGTAGCCATATATGCCTCTTGTTTCTTATGGAACTCTCGTTGCTCTCTCATGAAGGTGTGAATTGTGTCATTCATGTGAGGTTGATTGGAGGGAAGGACTTGGTTAACTTGAGGAGGGCTAGGCCTACTATGGGGGTGTTGGTATTTCGTTTGAGGTTGAGATTGTGGGGGTTTTTAGTATTGTGGTTGACTTTGGGGATATTGATGGTAGTAGATGTTCATGCCCTGGGTCGAGCTGTACGACCCGGGCTGATTGATGACAAGTCGACCGACCTCTTCGGGTCAAGATTACCCGACCGCTTCTTAAAGAGTTCGGCCAAATCACCAAGGAGAAGCCCAAAAAGGGCCCAAACAGAGGAACACGTCCCAAATCAAAAGGCAGCCCAAGCCTAGAGAGATAAGGGCGGTTCCCTTGAAGATAAGATGACTTCACTTAAAGATAAGATAAGATAACTATCTTATCTCCAGAAAGGTCACTCCACACCATTATAAATACACTAGAGCACCCAGGTATAACTTATACTCTGATTCTACTAAAAAACCTGCTTAATACCCTTGCTAACTTAAGCATCGGAGTCCCTTGCAGGTACCACCACCCTCTGGTGACAAAGGATCAACAGCACCCTCAGTCCAACAAGTCAGACGCAATAGCTCCGGCCACCACCCACAAGTCGGACACATCAGCACTGACCAGCACTGAAGATCTCGTCCGAGATCGACCTACGATTTCAGGTAACCCTCAGAACATTGGCGCCGTTGCTGGGGAACCTGGAAGTCATCCCATTATCATGGCGGACAACCTTGACAACGACCACGACTCTGATCTAGAAAATAGGACGCCGCATAAGAACATGGACACCACACCAAAAGATACTTCTCAACCAAACAAAGACAAGAATTTGCCAAGTTCAGAAATCATGGAGGCACTTCAAGCTCAAAAAAATGCCTCAAATTGCTCGAAAAAGAGGCTGAACATCAATGGGAAGCCGAGAGGAACCTTCAGAGAGAAACTAGGTGACGTCGAGAGTTAGAGGACAAGCTCCTAAAGCTCAAAGCCGACCTTAAAAAAAAACCATCCAACCTGATCCCGAAGACAGTTCCCACAAAGATCAAGATCCATTCACCAAAGAGATCATGAAGGCCAAAGTCCCAAAAGACTTCAATGCTCCCGACATGACTCCGTACGACGGTACATCGGACCCCAGCCATCATCTCAGCAATTTCAGAAGTAGAATGTATCTCACGGATGCCTTGGACGCTATTCGATGCAAAGCCTTCCCAACAACCCTAACAAAGATAGCAATTAAATGGTTCAATACTCTGCCCCCTAGATCCATCACAAGTTTCGAAGACCTGGCCAAAAAATTTCTTGCCAGATTTTCCATCCAGAAGGACAAAGCCAAACATGCCCCAAGCCTACTAGGGATCAAGCAAGGTGATCGGGAGAGTCTTCACAGTTACATGGAGAGGTTTAATAAAGCATGCCTGGACATATAAAGCCTACCAATGGAAGCAGCCATTATGGGTCTCATCAATGGCCTGCGAGAAGGACCTTTTAGTCACTCCATATCAAAAAGCATCCAATATCTCTGAATGAAGTACAAGAACGAGCTGAGAAGTACATCAACATGGAGAAAAACTCTCGGTTAGGAGAGACCTCAAAATCCGGATTCTCCTACTCTTGCCGGGATAAAGATAAAGAGCCCAATAAAAAAGAAGATCAATACGGCGAGAAGCCTAAAAAATACAACAACTACACCCCTCTCCGGGTGTCTCTTGTGGATGTTTATCGAGAAGTATGCCATACTAAAAAGATACCACCACCTCGTCCACTCAAAAGCAAGAAAAGAGGAGAAAATCGGACAGAATACTGTGAATATCACCGAATCTACAGACATCCTACCAATGAGTGCTTCGACTTGAAAAATGTTATTGAAAAACTGGTAAGAGAAGGACGACTAGATCGGTATTTAGCCAACAAATCATATGAGCCTCGTAAAAGAAGCAGAGACGAAGAGAACGACCACCTCACACCCCAGAGAGACACGTTCACATGATAAATGGAGGATTCGCAGGAGGTAGGATCTCAAAATCATCTCACAAAAGGCACCTCAAAGAAATATATCATGTCCAGGGAAAAGAAGAATCACCCGACCTCCCTACAATTACTTTCACCCAAGAAGACGCAGCAGGCATCATCCCGGACATGACGATCCTATGGTCATCACTATCATATTGGCCAATGCAAATCTCCACCGCACACTGATAGACCAAGGAAGCTCGGCATATATCTTGTTTAAACCTGCCTTCAATAAACTCGGCCTGCAGGAGAAAGAACTTAGAGCATATTCGAACAGCTTGTTTGGACTAGGAGACACTCTAATACAGCCACATGGATACATCTCATTACAGACAACCTTCAAAAAAGGAACCCGATCAAGGACACTCAACATAGACTACATTGTAGTCGACATAAGTTCAGCCTACAACGCCCTGATAGGTCGGGCAACATTGAATCAGCTGGCAGCAGTAGTTTCAACTCCACATCTATGCATGAAATTCCCAACTCTAGAAGGAATTGCTATGATAAAAGGAGATCAGAAGATAGCGCGACGCTGTTACAATGAAAGTCTGAACCTCAGAGGAAAAGGGGAAGAAATCCACACCATCGAACTCGAGGGAGTTCGAGGTCGGGAGGAACTCCGTTCACAACCTGAAGGCGAGATCGAAGAAGTCGAAATTAGAGATGACCAGGACAAAACAACAAATATCAGGGTAACCTTAAATGAGGATGTAAAGAAGACCTTGATACAACTCCTAAGAGATAATGTCGACCTATTCGCATGAAGGGCTGCAGACATGCCGGGCATAGACCCCAAGCTAATGTGCCATAAACTGGCAGTATACCCAGGATCTCGGCCAGTGCAACAGAAGCATAGGAAGCTCGGATCGGAAAAATCCCAGGCTGTGGAAGAACAGGTACAAGCTCTGCTGGAGGCAGGATTCATAAGAGAAGTCAAGTACCCCATATGGCTAGCCAATATTGTCTTGGTGAAAAAGTCAAATGGGAAATGGCGGATATGCACTAATTACACCGACCTCAATAAAGCTTGCCCAAAAGATCCCTATCCACTTCCAAATATCGACACTCTAGTGGATGCCTCCTCTGGATACAAATACCTCTTGTTCATGGACGCTTATTCAGGATACAATCAAATCCCAATGTATCCACCTGATCAGGAAAAAACCTCATTCCTAACTCCTAAAGCAAACTACTTCTATGTCGTCATGCCATTTGGACTCAAAAATGAAGGAGCTACCTACTAGAGATTGATGACCAAGGTCTTTGTAGACCATATCGGAAAACTCATGGAGGTATACATGGACGACTTGTTGGTGAAAACACGAGGCGAGGAGACATTACTGTCTGACCTTGCCCAAGTGTTCGATACCCTCAGAAAGCATGACATGCGACTTAACCCTGCAAAGTGCACCTTTGCAGTAGAAGCTGGCAAATTCCTGGGTTTCATGCTAACACAACGAGGAATTGAGGCGAATCCGGATAAATGCCGGGCTATACTCGACATGAAAAGTCCAACCTGTGTCAAAGAGGTACAACAACTCAACGGAAGACTGGCAGCCTTGTCCAGATTTTTAGCTGGATCAGCCATAAGATCCCTCCCCTTCTACGCCACTGTAAGGAAAGGAAAGAAGTTTGAATGGACAACGGAGTGCGAACAGGCTTTCCAGGATTTCAAAAGGTTCCTGGGACGACCACCTAGACCACGGAAAGGAAAACCACTCGTACTGTACCTCGCAATAGGAAATCGAGCAATGGCCTCAGCGCTAGTAAGAGAAGATGAGAGTGGACAACAGCCCATCTACTTCATCAATAAAGCCCTGCAAGGGGCCGAAATAAACTATCAAAAGATAGAAAAGTTCGCCTATGTTCTTATACTAACTTCTCGACGACTTCGACCATATTTTCAAGCTCACACGATCAAAGTCCGGACTAACCAGCCCATAAAAGGCATTCTACAGAAAATAGATTTAGCCGGAAGGATTTTATAGTGGGCAGTCGAGCTATCTGAGTTCGACCTTCAATATGAAGCTCGGACAACCATCAAGTTCCAATATTTGGCTGATTTCATTGCTAAGTACACTGACACTCCGAATGGAATCTCTACGTAGACAGCTCTTGGTGCACAAAATTGTGATTATACTTTTAACAACTCCGCACAACTAACCAGCAAGTGCACTGGGTCGTCCAAGTAATACCTTATGTGAGTAAGGGTCGATCCCACGGAGATTGTGGGCTTGAAGCAAGCTATGGTTATCTTGTAAATCTTAGTCAGGAGATTAATGATAAAAATGATTTTGTTTATGAAAAATAAATAACATGAATTGAGTGTTACTTGTGATTCTGTAATGAGGAACAGGTTGAGGTTCCAGAGATGCTCTGTCGTCTGAATATCTGCTTTCCTACTGTCTTCTTCTCCAAACACACATGGCTTCCTTCAATGGCAAGCTGTATGTTGGTGGATCACCATTGTCAATGGCTACCATCCGTCCTTGAAGAACTGAAGATTGACGGTTTAGAATTCAGAATAAATTCCCGTTGCAAGTATAGTTTCTAAAACAAGCAACCATCCTTTCTTACAAACGTTTTGGTTGTCACAAGTAACAAACCCCTAAATAAATTGATAACCGAAGTATTTAAACCTCGGGTCGTCTTCTCAAGGAACTGCAGGGAAGTATGTTCTTATTATTGGTTATGAATATTGTAAATTGGGATTTTGAAAGTAAGGAGCAAGTAATTTAAATTGCAATTAAAATAAGTAAATGACTGTAAAATAAACTTTTGGTAAGGTATGAGAAATTGGAAGTCCTGTCCTAATTATCCTTATCAATGGTGATGAGAATTGAGTCTTAATCCCACTTAGTTAGCCTTTACTAAAGCAAGGAAAGGTTAAGTGGATTGATTAGTCTGATCTACAGGTTCTAGTCAATTCCTAAGAAAGGACTGGAATTATTGAAGTTCAATTCAATTAGCAAAGATAACAATTAACGATCAGGTTGAGTTTGATAACTCCTGAGTTACTGATTTCTTAACCAAGACCAAGAGGGGAAAAATAAATCTACTCGAATAAAAATATCTTCAGCTTGGAAGTAACAGTAACATAAATAAAAGAGAGCAATCATAAACTGAAATACCTCAAATAACATTAATTAAAAGAATAATCTGTAACATAGAAAAGTTCATAAATTAAATTGAGAAAATAATTAATTAAAAGGAATGTTGAACCTGATAGAAAGGGGGGATCATGAAAGCGAGAAAAATCCTAAATCCTAATCCTAAGAGAGAGAGGAGAGAACCTCTCTCTAAAAACTACATCTAAATCATGAAAAGTGAATAATTGGAGACTCCCCTCTGAATGGATGCATTTCCCCACTTTATAACCTCTGATCTGTGCCTTCTGGACTTGGATTTGGGCCAAAAAGGGCTTCAGAAATTGCTGGGAGCGTTTTCTGTAATTTCTGGTGCGTGGCCTCTATCACGCGTCCGCGTGGGTCACGCGGTCACGTCATCTGAAATTTTCCTTATCACGCATTCGCTTCGATCATGCGTCTGCGTCATTTGCGTTTTGCTCGTGGCGCGCGATCGCGTCAGTCACGTGTTCGTGTCACTGTCTTTTCGTGCCAGGCATGCGGTCGCGTGCCCACGCATTTGCGTCGCTGCCAGTTTCTTTAAAAACTCCATTTTGTGCTTTCCTTCCATTTTTGTATGTTTCCTTTCCATCCTTTAAGTCATTCCTGCCTTAGAATATCTGAAACTACTCAACACACAAATCACGGCATTGAATGGTAATAAATGGTAATTAAAATAATTATTCTTAAAGCATAGGAAACATGTTTTTCACGTATATCACATAATAAGGAAGGGAAAATAAAACCATGCAATTAACATGAATAAGTGGGTGAAGAATTGAATAAATCACTTAAATTGGGCACAAAATATATCATAAAATATAGGTTTATCAGTCCTCTAGGATGAAAAATACCAAGCACGATTTCTTTACCGCTAATCAACTGTCGGATCTCTCGTCTCGGATGAAAAATACCAGGTACAGCTACCACACAGCTAATCATCTGTTGGTTCTCACTTGTGTCAGAATAGGATCTCTCTATCCTTTTACACACTGTCACTGCGCCCAACATTCGTGAGTTTGAAGCTCGTCACAGTCATCCCGTTCCAGATCCTACTCGGAATACCACAGACAAGGTTTAGACTTTCCGGATCTCAGGAATGCTGCCAATTGGTTCTAGCCTCTACCACGAAGGTTTTAATCCCATGGACTCGGTCCGTGGATTAGAAACCCAAGAGATACACACTCAAGCTGTCGCCCAATAACTACGTTGAGCTCAGGTAGAACGGGAGTGGTTGTCAAGCACGCGTTCATAAATCTGAGAATGATGATGTGTGTCACGGATCATCATATTCTCTATATTAAAGTACGAATGAGTATCTTAGGATTGTATCAAGCGTGATTGAATAGAAAACAATAGTAATTGCATTAATCCATTGAGACACATCAGAGCTCCTCACCCCCACCTATGGGGTTTAGAGACTCATGCTGTAGAAAATACAATATGAGATGTAAAATGTCATGAGTTACAAAATGCATCTCTAAAAGTAGTTTTTATACTAAACTAGTAACCTAGGTTTACAGAAAATGAGTAACTAAGTGCAGATAGTGCGTAAATCCACTTCCGGGGTCCACTTGGTGAGTGTTTGGGCTGAGCTTTAAAGTTTTCACGTGCATAGGCCATTCTTGGAGTTAAACACCAGCTTGGGTGCCAGTTTGGGCGTTTAACTCCAGTTCTGGTGCCAGTTCTGGCGTTTTACGCCAGAAAAGGGTCTCTGACTGGCGTTTAATGCCAGTTTGGGCCATCAAATCTCGAGCAAAGTATGGACTATTATATATTGCTGGAAAGCACAAGATGTCTACTTTCTAACGCAATTGAGAGCGCACCAATTCGGTTTCTGTAGCTCTAGAAAATCCACTTCGAGTGCAGGAGGGGTCAGAATCCAACAGCATTTGCAGTCCTTTCTCAGCCTCTGAATCAGATTTTTGCTCAGGTCCCTCAATTTCAACCAGAAAACATCTGAAATTATAGAAAAACATACAAACTCATAGCAAAGTCCGAAAATGTGATTTTTTCATAAAAACTAATAAAAATATAATAAAAAGTAACTAAAACATACTAAAAACTACCTAAAAATAATGCCAAAAAGGGCATAAATTATCCGCTCATCAGCTCTTCAAACAAAATCGGAAGTGGCGCAGGCGTGATAATAGAAAGTGATCAGGGAACCCAAATCGAACTTTCCCTCAAATTCGGGTTCCTTGATTCAAACAACCAGGCCGAATATGATGCGCTACTAGCTGGTTTGAAGTTGGCTAAGGAGGTTGGAGCTCAAAAGCTTATCATCTTCAGCGACTCACAAGTACTCACCTCACAAATAGCAGGAAGCTACCAAGCCAAGGATGCCATCATGAAAATGTACTTGGACAAAACCAAGGAACAGCTTGGACAACTCGGGGAATATGAGGTCCACCACATACCTCGGGAACAGAATGCTCGAGCTGATGCACTCTCAAAACTAGCCAGCACCAAACCAGGGGGCAACAATAGAAGCCTCATCCAGGAAATACTGCAGAACCCATCAATCTCGGAAGAAGAAAAGGTTCTAGCCATAACAGGCCTGGATCAAGGATAGATGACTCCCATAATTAACTACCTCAAAACAGAGACACTCCCCACAGATAAAAAGGAGGTGAAGAGGTTAAAACGGGAGGCACAATACTACACCATCATAAACAATACTCTATATAAAAGAGAAATTTTAGCAGCACTGTTAAAATGTGTGCCGACTTCCAACACAAAGGAAGTTTTAGAAGAAGTACACAGTGGCATCTGTGGCAACCATTTCCGAGCCGGATTCTTTTGGCTGACTTTTCAAAAGGAAGCAACAGAGTTCGTAAAGACATGTCCACCCTGTCAAAAACATGCTAATTTCCATGTTGCCCCACCAGAGGAACTCATCAGTGTAACCTCACCCTGGCCATTTGCAAAATGGGGACTCGACCTCCTCGGTCCCTTCCCCGAAGTATCAGGACAGGTCAAGTTCCTCATTGTAGGGGTAGATTATTTCACAAAGTGGATTGAAGCAGAACCCCTAGCTAATGCCACTACTCAAAGAAGTCGGAAATTCCTATATAGAAACATTGTCACAAGGTTTGGGGTTCTTACTCCATTACCACAGACAACGGCACTCAATTCACAGACGCAGGCTTTAGAAAACTGGTGGCCGACTTGAAAATAAAACACCAATTCACATCTGTAGAAAACCCCCAGGCTAATGGACAGGCAGAAGCCGCCAATAAAGTCATATTAGCCGGGCCAAAATGGAGATTACAGAATGCAAAGGAAGCCTAGGCTAAAGAACTCCCACAAGTCCTATGGGCATATTGGACAACTCCACACTCCACGACAAGGGAATCACCCTTCCGATTAGCTTACAGAATGGAGGCAATGATCCCAGCGGAAGTCGAAGAAGGATCCCCCAGAACGATCCACTACAGTAAAGAAGCCAACTCCCAACTTCAAAAGGAAGAGCTCGACCTACTTCCAGAAATCCGAGAAAGAGCTCGGATCAGGGAGGAAGCGTTAAAATGTCGAATGGCCTCAAGATACAACCAGAAGGTAGTACAGCAAAATTTTGCCAACAACGACCTCATCCGAATCTGAAATGATATCGAAACAAGTCGACCAGGAGAGGGGAAGCTAGCAGCTAACTGGAAAGGACCTTACCGAGTCATAGAGGTACTCGAAAAAGGCTATTACAGGCTGTCCAATCTAGAGGGGCGAGAGCTACCATGGCACGCCTGCAACCTAAGAAGGTATTATAGTTAGGAGATAGTAAAGATCTTAGGTCAAGGTGCACTCTTTTTCCTGAGAAGGTTTTTTAACGAGGCACCAAGCCAAGATCTATAAACTCCCAGAATGAAAAGGGTAAACACCCACATGTACATATTTTTCCTATTTGTCTACTTTTTATTTGGAATAAAACTTTTCAGATTTCCTCTACAAAGCCTCTCTATAGGTCGGCAAGGTGAAAAAATAAATTCATCACCCGACCACGATGAAAACCGAATTCATCGTTTGATTTTGATAAGGGTCGGCAAAGTGAAAACCAAATTCACTGCTCGATCAAGACAAAGCTATAGGTCGGCAAGGTGAGGATCAAACTCATCGTCCGATCACGATAAAATCGACAAAGTTATAAAAAAGTAATCCATAAGCTGAGGCCTGGCCAGCCCTTACTAAAAAAATGGATTACTAATAACTTAAGAACGGACCGACATGAAGAAGTCAGACCAATCGACCAAAGCAACAAAAAGTTATAAAAAGAATCCATAGAAAGAGGCCTGATGAGGTCTGAGAAAAAATGGATTGCTATAACTTGGGATGGACCAATATGAAGAAGTCGGACCAGATTGATCAAAACGACAAAAAGTTATAAAAAGTAATCCATGGCAAGAGGCCTGATCAGCCCTTATCAAAAGTGGATTACTAGAAATAACTTAGAAGGGACCGACATGAAGAAGTTGGCCCAGGGTGATCAAAAGCAACGAAGTTATAAAAAGTAAATCCATAAGAAGAGACCCGCAAAGTCCAAACTAAAAATGGATTACTAAAAATGACTCGCAAGACTCAATGAAAGAAGTCGACCGGCAGAAGGCGTGCGCTAAAAGGGACACAGCTTGACCCAAAAATCCATGACCTCAACAAAATCAAATCTACAAAGTATTCTATCAAGAATGCTAAGAAGAATAGACGAACAAAGCTAGCTTCGACTAAAGCAGGAAATAAAGCACAAAGGCAATCAGAAGAGGTCGGACAGCAAGACTCCAACACTCAAAAGATTCCTGAAAGTGCCAAAAAGATGCAAACAACCATATCATGAAGAAACAAAGCTACTATAATCAACACTCAGAAGGCCACTCGAAAGTCGCTCTCAAGAGTTCAAAAGCATTTATTTTTCCAAATAAAGTTGCCAAGGAAAAAGCAACTACAAAGTCACAGTCAAACAAAAAATAGAGTTCAAAGACCTACAAACCGGGCCATTAAGACACATAAACAAAAACTACAAAGGTTCAAAGATTCTCCAGTAGCAGCATCTCGAGGCGAAGGAGGACAAGTCTAAAGGGGGACAGCGTCGATAGTCTCATCCGCCCGATTTAGAATCTGGACATCAGGATCCGACTCGAAGTGGTCAACCTCAGCTGTTGGAGTTGAAGAAGTCAGCACAACCGAAGCCTTGGTGGATGGCACATGAGGGGGATCTACATCATCATCATCTTCATCCGGGGCAGGGACGATCTTCCCATTTTCCACAATATTGTCTAAACTGAAGAGAGACAGGTCAAGCTCGGGAGCAAGAACTCGGACCTGATCCTTCAAGTTCTCATAAGCAAAAGTCACACTGCCCACGAGATGGCCCTGACGCTCGGCATAATCAGCCCGAGCAGATTCTAACCTCTCCCTAAGCTCTATCACCTCACCATAAACCCGAACATAGCTATCCTTATGCTTTAATGCCGTCTCCTCAGCCAGGTTCGCAGAAGCCACCACAGTAGTCGCCCGAATCTTCTCACTTTTCAACTCTTTTCTGACTTGGCTACCTCCATAAAAGCCTTGGTCGCATGAACAGGAAGATCCTGGGCAGTTCGGAACAAGGCTGCTCCCATGTGTACCAACTTAATACCGCTTCGGGTAATGAAGTCCAGATGATGAAGAATGGATACAGCATCAGTAGGGACAACATCATAAGGGGCAATTTGATGATCGACAAACCCCACAGCATCAAAATTAGGGGCGTCCAAATTAAAAGGCTCAACAGTCCTCTGTCTTTTTGGAGGAGGACCGGCAGTAGGAGAAGAGGTAGCAGCAGAATTTTGGGGCGGATCAACAAAATGGACCTGAGGAGTAGGAATCATCCTCCTCGGCCCAGCAGTGCTCAAGATCGGCCCTTTAGGAGGAACCTGAGAAGATTCTTCCCCAGCAGCCTTAGCCGAGATGTTCTGGGCAGCGGTAGCTTTCTTCGCCTTCTTAAAGGCCTTTATGGAGTCATTAGTCTTCGCCATCTCTGAAAAAACAAAAGGGGATCAGCAGAAGACAAGTTACAAATTGGAAGAAAAGGAACAAAATTAACAACGACAAACAAGTAAAAAGAAGTCGACCACTACCTAGCTCAGCTCGGAGAAGTGAGGGATCCCCTAAAAATCTCTTAATATCAAGATGAGGAGGTTGCCCCCAAATCTCCTCCAATACATTCATAAAGGCCTGTTCGACCTCATCCAGCATCTCCCACGAATATCTAGAGACTACCACATTCTTTTGCCAACATAAGGGGAAGGTAGGTTCATTATTTGACTCCAAGAAAAATGGACGAGTTCCTTCAACAGCTTGGACCTGAAAGTAATAATTCTTAAAGTCCCTAAAGGACTCATCATACATGGAAAAAACTTTCTTTCCCTGGACAGATCGGAAAGAAACCCAAGAAGCTTTCTTTTTTGAAGAAATCCCAGGCTTAGTCAAAACAAAGAGATAAAGAAAGAGGGTTTGAGAAGGCTTAACATCTAGTTCTTGACATAGCAACTGAAAGATCTTAATAAAGCCCCATGAGTTTGGATGAAGTTGGGATGGAGCTACATTATACGACGACAACAAATCGGTCTCAAAGAAAGTAAAAGGAATGGTGGTGTTCATTTGGCTGAAAAAATAGTCATAAGCAAAAAAGAAGGGATGTTCCCCCTGGATCGGAGAAGGAAACCAAACCCTCTCGTCAGGGTTAGGCGCTACTAATTCATAATTCTTCTCTTGATCTCTACTACTATAGATCCAGTGATGCTTTCTAAGCTCCACACAGTATTCAAAATTAACCACGGAAACGCACATCAAGACGAGGGAGTCCAGCCAGTCAGACATGCCCTCGGGGACTTTGGAGGATGTCTTGACAATATTTTTGTGAGAAGACATGGTCAACTAGTCCTATAGCAAGAAAAAGAAAAATGGATTACTAAGCAAAGCATCTCAGGCAAATCAAGAAATCAGCTCGGACAAATATGGATACAACTTAGACTAAAACATACAACAGTGAAAGGAGACCCCAAGACTCACACCAAGGTCCAGGGGCATCCTTTGGAGGAAGTAACAGGGTGAGGACTGTAACAACCCTGATTTTCGAGTAGGTGAGATCTTTTCTGAAAGTACGGATTTCTTCGAAAGATCATTAAGGGGAGAACCTCTGCTATATCATCAAGCATCTCAATCTTCATTGTCATTATATTATCTTTAATTCAGGACCTTATTGGAGATAAGCCCGACAACGCAATTGCGAAGAACCTAGTTTTTGAACCGTATCGGTTAGGAGTTTTGATTCTAGTTTTCGTAAATAGTCTCTGTTTGACGAAACGGACTCAATTAATGAGAGAAGAGAGATATTAGAATTAGAAGATGCTTGAATGATATTATAAGGTTACCTGTTCTGTTTTAGTTAAAAACAGGAAATAGGTTTAATCGGGTTCACAGTTTACTGGTGCAGCTTTGCACCAGCACTCTCTGATGACTTTAGCAATGCTAAGGCCTCATCATACATGTTCTATTCTCATAATAAATATGTTACTAGTGTCATTTATGCTAGTAGCTCAGAAAATAATTTTTAGAGATGTTTTTACAAGTGTTCCGATACATCTAGTTTTTGTAGTTATACACCTCAGATATTTTAATATTATTTTAACCCACCTCCAAGCCAACCAATCACAACTCACCCTACACCCCCAAGACACTCCAAGGCTGTCTCATTTCTTCATTTTGGACGAAAATAACAAGAGAGAAAAGAAAGAAACTTTCATGAACACTTAATCTTCAAAGCTTGATTTCTTCTAAACTAAAACTCAAATCAAAACTCCGATTTCACCAAAATGATCCTCTCTTCTTTCTCTACATAACCATATAACATATCAAGGCTAGAAATAAGGTGAGATGGCTGTCTCCCTCCCTCTTCAATTCGGTTTTCAAGGAAACATGCTTAAACAAGTGTTTTCTTGATGTTCTTCCTTAGATCTCTTGCTTAGCTTGACTTGTGGGCCAAAGATCTTTGATTTTCTGCACGTTTAAGGTGAGGATAACCTTCCTAAGATGCTGCTAAAGTTTGTTTAGTTGATGGTTTAGAGTTTTAAAGTTATTCTTGATGTGTTTTAGGAGGAAAAAGTGCCTTAAGAACACTTCAAAGAGTAACCGAATTTGGAGCAACAAATCAAGGTAGGGTGTAACGAAATTAATCTTGCTTATTTGTGTTTGAGTTGTGTGAATGTTGTATGATTTGGCTGTGCTAAAAATTGGTTGCATATATGATTCATTCTTGGTGAAAATTTGGTGAAATTTTGATGAAATTTGATGAAATTCAAGCTTTGAGTTCATGTTGTTAGGGCTGCTGGAAAAACAAAAACCTAGGCCTAAATTGAGGTTTAATTTGTGTTAAAATCATGTGGAAAATATGGGGTTTTAGTGGCTGCTAATTTATTATGAATTATGGTAAAATCGGTTGCTGAAAAGACTGAAAAACGGGTAAAAACAGAGAAAGAATCTGAAGAATTTATGAAGAACACGAAGAACACTTTGAGTGTGATAAAGAATATTGAAGAACACCTTTTAGATCTTAAACAGGGAAGGTTGTAATTGTTTTGGTGTTTGAGGGGTTTTTTGGTAATTTCTGAAAGTTAGGGTGGTTAAAATAGAAATACTAAAAGTTACTGGGGTAAAAAGTTAATTTTGAAAGAGAAAAGGTAAAGGCAAGTTAATTTTCGAAAATTTAATGATAAAATAATAAATAGTAATAAAATATTAAATAATAATATTTAATTAAAAATAATATTTTAATAAAAATAATAAAATAATACGGAAAAGGCAGTTTTCTGTAAAAGCTTTAGAAAGACAACTTTAAGTGCAGAATCTCATAATTACCTTCATAAAATACTTACGGAGTGGTAATAACATGTTAGTGAGGCAAAGATAAAGGAAAGATAAAAAGTTAAAGAAAAGATAAAAACCAAAGAAAAGTCTGTATAGTTTTAATGACAAAAAAACAAACAGAAATTAGTTTTAATGAACCTATACTTGGGACAGGCTAACTATTTATACCGAAATTTGCATAAGCTTTAAATACATATGTTAAGCAGAGAAATCATAGCAGAGTAAAGAAATACAGAGAACAGAATAACCAGAGAAAAGTAAAGATACAGAGAAAAGAGTAACTAGAGCATAATAAAGGGATACAGAGAAAAGAATAATTAGAGCAGAGTAAAAAGACCAAGAGAAAAGAGTAACGTGATAAAGAGAAATGGTTTGAGTTGAAATGTTGTAAAAGTAAGAGCTATAGAGTTTGTATAGCATGATTGAACAGATAAAGAAAGAGGTACTGCAGAGAAAGAAAGAGGTATTGCATAAGAATGTGAAAGTGATGACGAATAATGAAAATGTTAATGAATGATGATAATGCGAATGATTATGTAAGAATCTGTTGCAGAGAGGCAGTCAGATAGACGGTGGTACGACCACTGAGAACGCTTTCCTGGGATACCTTGCTATAATATTTTGCTGTAGGACAGAGGTTGATTACAGAGGTATCGAGATCAGTGTGCTCCTGTAAGACAGAAGTTGCTTATAGTAAGTGTGCTGTTGCTCCTGTAAGACAGAGGTTGCTTACAGTGAGTGTGTTGGGTGTGTATCGGCTAATAAGTGCCACCATGCAAGACAAAGGTTGCTTGTAGTGGGTATTGCCAATAGGAAAGCCTTATCCAGACAGAGGTTGCTGGGTAACATCGGGAGCGGGTATGTAACCGACAAATGAGCTCATTACCTGCACTAGGGCTAGACATGCATCATATTTGGTTGCGCATTTCCTCTGTTATGGTTGTTGTTTGAACGTATGCTTTCTTTGTTTGTATTCTATTCTTTGTGTTTGTGTTTGTGTTATTTTCTTGTATTCTTCTATTTTTGTTCTGCTATCTGTTTTCTCTATCTTCTCTATTTATCGGTATCTTCTATTTACTGCTTTCTGTATTCTACTATTTAGCTGCGAAACAACACGGAATTAATGAACTTAACAAATAACCCCGGCCCTACTAAGAACTCCCCAGTTCTTACCCCTTCTCTCTCTCTTCCCCCTTCAGATGGAAGCATGAGTACCCTTCCGTAGTTCACTGACGATCGTTCAGAAAAAGGATTCCACTCTGAATAGTCTTCTGAGTCTAGAGTGAACTCCGTTATCTATTTATATGTATATACCGTGGGACCAGCCGATATCTATGCCCCGTTTATCTACGAACTTTAACCTACTTCCTTCGTACGATGTTGTTGTTATGCGGCCACTCAATAAAGTACCAGTGATATGCTCTAAGACGACGTATGATCATTCATAGGAGTAGTAGAAGATGTTCCACCTTTTGATGACGTTCCACCTTACTTGAGTTTTGAAGACTTAGAACGTACTTTCCCTCGCTTTAGTAGTTTAGAGGGACTAGGTGAGTATAGAGTCTAAGCTAGCCTGGGTGCTAGCTTAAGGACTTTTTGAACAGGTCAGGACCTGGGATATTGTATGTATATATATGTATATAGTTATTATTTAACTATATCTAGGGGTGTCCTAACTAAAGATTTTTACTGTAATAAAGGCTGAATCACAGAATGTTATCAACTGCTTGATATGTATTTATGTGTGGTTGTTTATAACTATTTTATCTACTATTAGTTGTAAATTGATTATGAATGATTCTGTTTATTAACCCAAACATTTTTAAAAAAACGTACCTCGCAAAATAACTACGTTTTTAACAACGAATCAGGCTCATATAATAATTAATAGATAATAATTAGGAAGACAAGTTGGTAGGCTCAGTTTCTAGTATGATCATGACGTACCAGAAATTGGGTCGTTACAATTTGGTATCAGAGCAGTTTGTTCCCAGTAGAGCCTGGGGAGTGGACTGACTATGCTTCATTGGATACTCTGCTTATGTGTCTCATGCCGTTAGGGTATCTTTAAGATACATTTGGCATGAATATCTATGAGCACTCATTTTGGGAATGTTCATGCTTAACTTGAGATATTAAGATTGGTCACCTTAATGTTGATTGTTTGGTATGGATAAGACCTCAATGACTATGAATAGGCATGGTTTAATCGAGATCCGAATGATGAATTGATGTGAGCCACAGCTATCCTCATAGCTATTATGATCTCCATGGCTATGACTATGTGAGATTTAGATGCTGTAAGGAACGAACCGATCTTTTTGTTAGGATGGCTTGAAGAAAAAAAAGATCACTTGAAAATGGATTCTTGCACGCGGCTGAAATTTTGAGGGCAAAATTTTCTTTTAGGAGGGTAGAATGTAACAACCCCGATTTTCTAGTAGGTGAGACGATCTTTTCTGAAAGCACGGATTTCTCCGGAAGATCATTAAGGGGAGAACCTCTGCTATATCATCAAGCATCTCAATCCTCATTGTCATTATATTATCTTTAATTCAAGACCTTAGTGGAGATAAGCCCGACAATGCAATTGCGAAGAACCTAGTTTTTGAATCGTATCGGTTAGGTGTTTTGATTCTAGTTTTCGTAAATAGTCTCTGTTTGATGAACTGGACTCGATTAATGAGAGAAGAGAGATAATAGTATAATATTATCATTATATTAGTATTAGAAGATGCTTGAATGATATTATAAGGTTACCTGGTCTGTTTTAGTTAAAAATAGGAAATAGTTTTATCCGGGTTCAGCACTCTCTGATGACTAGCAATACTAAGGCCTCATCATACATGTTCTATTCTCATAATAAATATGTTACTAGTGTCATTTATGCTAGTAGCTCAGAAAATAATTTTTAGAGATGTTTTTACAAGTGTTCCGATACATCTAGTTTTAGTAGTTATACATTTGAGATATTTTAATATTATTTTAACCCACCTCCAAGCCAACCAATCACAACTCACCCTAAACCCCCAAGACACTCCAAGGCTGTCTCATTTCTTCATTTTGGATGAAAATAACAAGACAGAAAAGAGAGAAACTTTCATGAACACTTAATCTTCAAAGCTTGATTTCTTCTAAACTAAAACTCAACATCAAAACTCCGATTTCACCAAAATGATCCTCTCTTATTTCTCTACATAACCATATAACATATCAAGGCTGTAAATAAGGTGAGATGGTTGTCTCCCTCCCTCTTCAATTCGGTTTTCAAGGAAACATGCTTAAACAAGTGTTTTCTTAATGTTCTTCCTTAGATCTCTTGCTTAGCTTGACTTGTGGGCCAAAGATCTTTGATTTCCGGTACATTTGAGGTGAGGATAACCTTCCTAAGATGCTGCTGAAGTTTGTTTAGTTGATGGTTTAGAGTTTTAAAGTTGTTCTTGATGTGTTTTAGGAGGAAAAAGTGCTTTAAGAACACTTCAAAGAGTAACCGGATTTGGAGCAACAAATCAAGGTAGGGTGTAATGAAATTAAACTTGATTATTTGTGTTTGAGTTGTGTGAATGTTGTATGATTTGGCTGTGCTAAAAATTGGTTGCATATATGATTCATTCTTGGTGAAAATTTGGTGAAATTTTGATGAAATTTGATGAAATTCAAGCTTTGAGTTCATGTTGTTAGGGCTGCTGGAAAAACGAAACCCTAGGCCTAAATTGAGGTTCAATTTCTGTTAAAATCATGTGTAAAAGATGGGGTTTTAGTGGCTGCTAATTTATTATGAATTATGGTAAAAATCGGTTGTTGAAAAGACTGAAAAACGGGTAAAAACAGAGAAAGAATCTGAAGAATTTATGAAGAACACGAAGAACACTTTGAGTGTGATAAAGAACATTTAAGAACACCTTTTAGATCTTAAAAAGGGCAAGGTTGTAATTATTTTGGTGTTTGAGGGGTTATTTGGTAATTTCTGAAAGTTAGGAAGGTTAAAGTAGAAATATTAAAAGTTACCGGGGTAAAAAGTTAATTTTGAAAGTGAAAAGGTAAAGGCAAGTTAATTTTCGAAAATTTAATGATAAAATAATAAATAGTAATAAAATATTAAATAATAATATTTAATTAAAAATAATATTTTAGTAAAAATAATAAAATAATACGGAAAAGACAGTTTTCTGTAAAAGCTTTAGAAAGACAACTTTAAGTGTAGAATCTCATAATTACCTTCATAAAATACTTAGGGAGTGGTAATAACATGTTAATGAGGCAAAGACAAAGGAAAGATAAAAAGTTAAAGAAAAGATAAAAACTAAAGAAAAGTCTGTAAAGTTTTAATGACAGACAAACAGATAGAAATTAGTGAACTAACTAGGGCAATATAGATAGTCCTTGAGTTGCGGCTAGGGTTAGGTATAATATGAAGAGTTAAACTATTTCAGTATAGACTTAATGAACCTATACTTGGGACAGGCTAACTATTCATACCGAAATTTTACATGAGCTTTAAATACATATGTTAAGCAGAGAAATCATAGCAGAGTAAAAAAACACAGAGAATAGAGTAACCGGAGAAAAGTAAAGATACAGAGAAAAGAGTAACTAGAGCATAATAAAGGGATACAGAGAAAAGAATAATTAAAGCAGAGTAAAAAGACAAAGAGAAAAGAGTAACATGATAAACAGAAATGGTTTGAGTTGAAATGTTGTAAAAGTAAGAGCTATAGAGTTTGTATAGCATGATTGAATAGATAAAGAATGAGGTACTGCAGAGAAAGAAAGAGGTACTGCATAAGAATGTGAAAGTGATGATGAATAATGAAAATGTTAATGAATGATGATAATGAGAATGATTATGTAAGAATCTGTTGCAAAGAGGCAGTCAGATAGATGGTGGTACGACCACTGAGAACGCTTTCCTGGGATACCTTGCTATAATGTTTTGCTGTAAGACAGAGGTTGCTTACAAAGGTATCGAGATCAGTGTGCTCCTGTAAGACAGAGGTTGCTTAAAGTGAGTATGCTGTTGCTCCTGTAAAACAGAGGTTGCTTACAGTGAGTGTGTTGCACTCATGTAAGACAAAAGTTGCTTACAGTGAGTGTGTTGTGCTCCTGTAAGATAGAGGTTGCTTACAGTGAGTGTGTTGGGCGTATATCGGCTAATAAGTGCTGCCATGCAAGACAAAGGTTGCTTGCAGTGGGTATTGCCAACAGGAAAGCCTTATCCAGACAGAGGTTGCTAGGTAACATCGGGAGCCGATATGTAACCGACAAATGAGCTCATTACCTGCACTAGGGCTAGACATGCATCATATTTGGTTGCGCATTTCCTCTGTTATGGTTTTTGTTTGAATGTATGCTTTCTTTGTTTGTATTGTATTCTCTGTGTTTGTGTTCGTGTTATTTTCTTGTATTCTTCTGTTTTTGTTCTGCTATCTGTTTTCTCTATCTTCTCTATTTATCGGTATCTTCTATTTACTGCTTTCTGTATTCTACTATTTAGTTGCAAAAAAACACGGAATTAATGAACTTAACTAATAACCCCGGCCCTACTAAGAACTCCCCAGTTCTTACCCCTTCTCTCTCCCTTCCCCCTTTAGATGGAAGCATGAGTACCCTTCCGTAGTTCGCTGACGATCGTTCACAAAAAGGATTCCGCTCTAAATAGTCTTCTAAGTTTAGAGTGAACTCCGTTATCTGTTTATATGTATATACCGTGGGACCAGCCGACATCTATGCCCCGTTTATCTACGAACTTTAACCTAATTCGTTCGTACGATGTTGTTGTTATGCGGCCACTCAATAAAGTACCAGTGATATGCTCTAAGACGACGTATGATCATTCACAGGAGTAGTAGAAGATGTTCCACCTTTTGATGACGTTCCACCTGACTTGAGTTTTGAAGACTTAGAACGTACTTTCCCTCGCTTTAGTAGTTTAGAGGGACTAGATGAGTATAGAGTCTAAGCTAGCCTGGGTGCCAGCTTAGGGACTTCTTGAACAGGTCAGGACCTGGGATATTGTATGTATATATATGTATATAGTTATTATTTAGCTATATCTAGGGGTGTTCTAACTAAAGATTTTTACTCTAATAAAGGCTGAATCACGGAATGTTATCAACTGCTTGATATGTATTTCTGTGTGGTTGTTTATAACTGTTTTATCTACTATCAGTATTGAATTGATTATGAATGATTCTGTTTATTAACCCAAACATTTTTAAAAAAAAAGTACCTCACAAAATAACTACGTTTTTAACAACGAATCAGGCTCATATAATAATTAATAGATAATAATTAGGAAGACAAGTTGGTAGCGCTCAGTTTCTAGTATGATCATGACGTACTAGAAATTGGGTTGTTACAAGGACTCAGAAAAAATCTACAAGACTACATCCTAACATCTTTCAGCAAGAAAATAACTCTCTTTCAACAAACGACACTCTGAGAAGAAAGTCATGAATCAAAAAGTCATCAAATAACCATCTTTTTACAAAACTATCAGCAAAGGAAAAACTATCAACATCAAATAGGTCAAATGGAAATCATCAAAGGCGCAATCTTTTTCAGAATCAAGCAGTTCATAAGCCTCAAAATCAAAAGATACAATCAGAAACAATAACAACATTTCAAAACCCTAAATGTGTCAACTACCAAGAAACAACGAAGGGTCCTACAAATTAAATAAGCCCTAAAACAGCGCATATAGCAGAAATGATCGGGCACAGCAAGCAAAGAAGGATTCAAATTTTCTAACTTTTCCTAAGCAAAGATCAAAACTTTCACAATATCCAAGCATAAAAAAGAACGACGTAAAAAAGAGAAGAGAAAGTAGACCTACCTGCAGCAGGAAAGAGACGATAAATGCTGAGAAATTGAAGCAACAAACGAGGCTGCACCAAACGATCACCTTTCGAACAAAAGAACAAAGCGCCAATAGTCACCTCTGAAAACAAGGAAAATTGTAAAGATGTGAAAACTTAGGAACGAGCGAAAATGAAGAGTCCTAGGCGAGCCAGAAAACGCAAGAACAGATGGGTAAAAGATGGAGTTACAGTAAGCAAAGAGAAGAAGAAACTGAAGCGAAGTCTTTTAAAAGTTCAAAAAGAAATGTGAAAGAGGGAAACAGAAAAGAAGAGGAGTTAGTGGGCATTAAAGAACCCTCACACATTCCCGAGAAGAATACAAACACAAAAACGCACGTTTCAAACTAAAAGGAGTGAAGGAAAACGCTTCACATTTAAGAAGCCTCAGCTGGACCAACCAAAGTGCTCGAGCTCGGCTTCTCCAAAGAAGGATTGAAGTCGTAAAAAAGGACTCGACCTCAAAAGGAAGACCACGCTCGAGCAGGGGCACTGTTCATGCCCTGGGTCGAGCTGTACGACCCAGGCTGATTGACGACAAGTCGACCGACCTCTTCAGGTCAGGATTACCCGACCTCTTCTTAAAGAGTTCGGCCAAATCACCAAGGAGAAGCCCAAAAAGGGCCCAAACAGAGGAACACGACCCAAATCCAAAGGCAGCCCAAGCCTAGAGAGATAAGGGCGATTCCCTTGAAGATAAGATGACTTCACTTAAAGATAAGATAAGATAGTTATCTTATCTCCAGAAAGGTCACTCCACACCATTATAAATACACTAGAGAACCTAGGTATAACTCATACTCTGATTCTACTAAAAGACCTGCTTAATACCCTTGCTAACTTAAGCATTGGAGTCCCTTGCAGGTACCACCACCCTCCGGTGACAAAGGATCAGCAGCACCCTTGGTGTGGGAAATCGTGATTCACACTTTTCACATCTCTGCACAACTAACCAGCAAGTGCACTGGGTCATCCAAGTAATAAACCTTACATGAGTAAGGGTGATGAACGTAAATATTCTTATGCCGGTTGGAAACTAATGATGAATCCGATCGTGAGTATAGTCTAACCAACACATGAATACCGCATCAAACAATTCTAAAATCTATGACCGAGAGTATTGATCCCGGGTCGTTCTCCCTAGGAATTGCTTTGGAATGTGTATCATTGATTAGGAACGCTTTTATGGTTGAGAATTGGTGCAAGAATTCAAACAACCAAGGCAATCAATAATTAATTGAAATAAAAGCCTTGGCCAAGGGTAAGCATTGGAAGTTCCATCATTATAGTCTCCTTTAATTATGATAAGAATTGATTGTTGCTTCACTTAGTTAACCCCCTAACAATGGAGGAAAGTCAAATGAGAGTAAATAACTTGAGTCACAAGTCCTAGTCTCACCCTAGGGAAGTCTAGCTTTAGTGTACTCCAAGTCAATTAGCAATTCTCAACTCATAATCTACAATTGATATAAACTATTCAAGTGTCTCCAATAACTCAACCCCTAAACCAAGTGAGAGAAATCTACTCCATAGCTAAGGTTGTCATTATCACAAACAATTGGTAGGCAATTATAGACAACATGATGCAATTGAGAGAAGAGAATTGAATCAAAGCTATCTAATCCAAACAATCATCAACAATCAAACAATTGAATGAAACCTCAATTCATTAATCCAAATTAAAAGTAACAAAATGAACCAAATCTAGATCTAAGGAATTGAATCAAAAGAACATCAATTAAGAGTAGAGGAAGAGTAGATCTACACTTGTAGCAAAACAAAAGGTCAATTATCAATAGATCTCACCAAGAATTCCAAGGAGACTTGCAATGGAGGATGAAAACCTAGAGAGAAGTTGTAGCTTCTCTCTCTAGAAATAAAAGGTAACTAACTTGCTAAAAAATCTAGAATTATGACTAATTGTCCTAACACTCCTAATCCTTGGACTTCTTAAGCTTTTCCCTCCAAAATCTGCTCCAAAACAGGGCCTGGGAATCTCCTGAAATTGCTCGGCACGTGTTTTATTTAAAAAATCATGTGCGCACATCGACGCGTAAGCGCACTGCACGCGTACGCGTCCTTGGGCTCTTTTGCGATTTGCGCGCAGGCGTACAGTGCGTGCGAGCGTCATAAGGGATATGGCCCAGCCATATAGGCATGCCGGCTCCTCGCTCAGCTCCATTGTGCTGGCTCTGGGTGAACGCATCCACGCGTATGCGCACTGTGCACGTGCGCATGTGATGAGCGGATAATTTATACGCTTTTTAGCATTGTTTTTAAGTAGTTTTCAGCATATTTTAATTACTTTTTAGTATATTTTTATTAGTTTTTATTCGAAATTCACATTTCTGGACTTTGCTATGAGTTTGTGTGATTTTCTATGATTTCAGGTATTTTCTGGCTGAAATTGAGGGACCTGAGCAAAAATCTGATTCAGAGGCTGAAAAAGGACTGCAGATGCTGTTGGATTCTGACCTCCCTTCACTTGAAATGGATTTTCTGGAGCTACAAAAGTCCAATTGGTGCACTCTCAATTGCGTTGGAAAGTAGACATACAGGACTTTACAGCAATATATAATAGTCCATACTTTGCCCAAGTTATGACAACGCAAATTGGCGTTTAACGCCAAGTCTTTACCCTTTTCTGGCGTTAAACGCCAGAAACAGGTTGCAAACCAGAGTTAAAAGCCAGAAACAGGCTACAACCTAGCGTTTAACTCCAAGAGAAGCCTCTACACATGTAAAGCTCAATGCTCAGTCCAAGCACACACCAAGTGGGCCCCGGAAGTGGATTTCTGCACTATCTGCACTTAGTTACTTATTTTCTGTAACCCTAGCTATTAGTTTAGCATAAAACAACTTTTAGAGACTTACTATAGGGCGGATGACATTTTACATGTTTCATATTGTATTTCTGACGGTATGAGTCTCTAAACCCCATGGTTGGGGTGAGGAGCTTTGGTGTGTTTTGATGAATTAATGCAATTACTACTGTTTTTCATTCAATCACGCTTGTTTCTATTCTAAGATATTCACTTGCACTTCACTCTAATGAATGTGATGATCCGTGACACTCATCATCATTCTCACCTATGAACGCGTGCCTGACAACCACCTCCATTATATCTGCATTAGCTTGAGTGTGTATCTCTTAGCCTCCTGGTTCACGATCAGAGTCTTCATGGTATAGGCTAGAATTATTGGCGGCCATTCCTGAGATCCGAAAAGTCTAAACCTTGTCTGTGGTATTCCGAGTAGGATCTGGGAAGGGATGACTATGACGAGCTTCAAACTCACGAGTGTTGGGCGTCGTGACAGACGCAAAAGAATCAATGGATTCTATTCTAACATGAGTGAGAACCGACAGATGATTAGCTGTGTGATGAGAGGAACTTTTGCGTGGTCTAGAAACTTGCAGATAAATCCTCGTTGCAAGTATAGTCTCTAAACCTTCAAAAGTCCTTTCATACAAATGTTTTGGTTGTCACAAGTAACAAACCCCTTAAATAAATTGATAACCGAAGTATTCAAACCTCGGGTCGTCTTCTCAAGGAACTGCAGGGAAGTATGTTCTTATTTTTGGTTATGGAGATTGTAGATTTGGGGTTTCAAGAATGAGGAACGAATATGACAAATAATTTAAATAGCAATTAAAAATAAATAAATAACTGTAAAATAAACTTTTGACAAGGTATGAGAAATTAGAGGTCCTATCCTGGCTATCCTTATCAATGATGATAATAATTGAATCTTAATTCCACTTCGTTAGCCTTTACTAATATAAACGAAGGTCAAGAGATTAATTGGGTTGATCTTCAGATCCTATTTGTTTCCTTAGAAAAGATTGGGATTATTGAAGTTCAATTCAATTAACAAAGATAACAATTATCAATCATGTTTGAGTTTGATAACTCCAGAGTTACTGATTTCTTAACCAAAATCAAAAGGAGAAGTAAATCTACTGGAATAAAAATGTCTTTAGAGTAAAAACAACAATAGCATAAATAAAAGAAATCAATATTAAACTGAAATACCTCAAATAACATTAATAAAAAAGTAATCTGTAACATGAAAGGATTCATAAAGTAACTTTCAAAAGTAAATAAAAGGAATATTGAACCTGATCAAAAGAGATAATTCTGAAAGCGAATAAAAATCCTAAGTCTAAATCCTAATCCTAAAGAGAGAGGAGAGAGCCTCCCTCAAAACTAATTCTAATTCATGGGAAGTAAAAATTGGCGAGCACTCTTTTGAATGGATGCATTCCCTCACTTCATAACCTCTGGCCTATGCCTTTTGGACTTGGATTTGGGCCAAAAAGGGCTTCAGGATTCGCTATGAGCATTTTCTGCAATTTCTGGTGCGTGGCCTCTGTCACGCGTCCGCGTGGGTCACGCGGTCGCGTCATTCGGAGCTTTTCTTGTCACGCGGTCGCGTCAGTCATGCGGCCGCGTCATATGTGTTATGCTTAAGGCGCGCGGTCGCGTCAGTCATGCGGCCGCGTCGCCGCTTCTTCGCGCTTGGCATGCAATCGCGTCGTCCATGCGATCGCGTGGATCCCAGTTTCTTCAAGGACTCCGTTTTATGCTTTCCTTCCATTTTTGTATGTTTTCTTTCCATCCTTTGAGTTTTTCCTGCCTTAGAAGATCTGAAACTACTCAACACACTAATCACGGCATCGAATGGAAATAAAGGTAATTAAAATAATTAATTTTAAAGCATAGGAAACATGTTTTTCACATACATCACATAATAAGGAAGGAGAAGTAAAACCATGCAATTAATATGAATAAGTGGGTGAAGGATTGAATAAATCACTCAAATTAAGCACAAAATATATCATAAAATATGGGTTTATCAACCTCCCCACACTTAAACAATAGCATGTCCTCATGCTAAATCCAAGGTAAAGAGTAAGGTAAGATTAAAGTGGTGGAATGTTATGCAATGTAACCTATTCTAAATGCAACTACCTAAATGAGTCATGCAATTCTAATATTTTCACTCATATATAAAGCTTACATGTAGTTAAATTAATTCACATTCTCAAGGAATCATATATATACATAGCCAACCCTTAAATAATAAGGCACCTTTGCAAATGAGATGGGAAAGAAAAATATTTTGCAAACTTGCAAAACAATTAGTAAATTAAGCATAGATATATGTTGATGAGTTATTGAACCCTCATTGGATTTTGTGTTTACTCTCTAGTCACTCAGTGTTTATTGGGTTAATCACTCTATTCTTCTTTTTATTCTTACTTTCTATAACTTTGTTCTTCATTTAACCAATCAACAATTATAGAATATAGTTATACCAAAAATCATGAGGTCTTAAGTAACGTTGTAATGGGGCCAAGGTAAAGATAAGGGTATATATATAAGGCTAAGTGAGCTAATTAAGTGAATCATTGATTAGTCTAAGATTTCACCTAATATACAAACTTTCTAAATTAGAGCTTCTTCACCTGTTTTTCCATTTTTTTCACTTTTGATGTTACATGCTCATGTCTTGATCTTTATTTTTATCCCATGTGCATTGTTTTTATTTTGCATTTTGGGAAATTCTTTTGTATCCCCTTTATTCAAATGCTGAAAATTAAAATATTATAATAAATGATTTTATTATATTTTTTATTTTTTATTTTTTATTTTTTATTTTTTATTTTTTTTAATGCACATGGTAAATTAATTATTTTAATCTCACATGAGCATGTTTCCCAAAAATTTCATTTTGATTAATTTTATTTCTTTCAACTTCCTACCCTTTCTTTCTATGTTCCCAATAGGTTTCCCCACACTTAAACAGTAAACAATTTCTATCTTAAGCTAACCAAGGATTCAACTTGGGATTTTTATTTTGTTTTTCTGCTTAAGGCTAGTAATGTGGTTATTTAAAAAAAAGGGGAATTTAAAGGCTCAAGGGGGCTAACAAAGGTGATGTAAAAGGTAGGCTATTTTTGGGACAAGTGGGTTAAAATCAAATAATGGCCTCAATCACTTTCTTGGTATGTATCTATATTCTACAACTGGACATATAGATTAAAACAAAGTAAAGAACATCAGAATAAAAAGAAGCGAAACACACAGGGATGAAATTATGGTTTGAATGCAACCATACAATTAAGCTCAAGACTCATAGGCTGTGTGTTCTCTAACTCAAACATCATATATCATTCATATATGTTATGCATGTTTAGTTAAAAATTCCCATTATTCTCATAAAAAATTATTTAGGGTGGCCTTTAAGGTTTTAATGTTTCTCCTTGATGAAATGTTATTAGTTTAACTACATGATGTAATGCTACATATACAAGGTTTATGGATTTGATTCTGTTATGTTCAAGTTCCTAGCTTACTTCCTTTTTATATTTTCCAATTTAAACTAAGCTATCTTATGCTAAAAAGGGTAAACTATACTAATTAATCCACTAATAAGTTAGAATTGCAAACTAAACTAAATAACTAAAATATGAACTAAAAATGCAAAATGCAGGAATAGAGTAAAAATACATAAAAGTAGCAATGTATAAATACTCAGAAAATAGAAATAAAAATAGAGAGAAAAATACAGAAAAATATCCAAAATAAAAGAAAAAGAGTCTGTAGTGGTTCACCAAGATAATACGCCAGAGATGGTGACCTCCCCACACTTAAAATGAAGCATCGTCCCTGATGCTCAATCAAGCAGGGTGTGAAGGGGTGTCATCACTGGAAGGAATGGTAGATGAAGTCTCTGTGGTGGTGGGCTGAGGATCTGGCTGCTGTAGAGGAGGTGCTGTCTGGATAGGGATCTCAGGATCTGCAGCCTGAATCTGATGTGGAGCCTCTGCTTGTGGTGCAGCCTGCTCTGTGCCTGCCTACTCTGTCTCTCCCTGGGGATAGGTCTCAGCCTCGGGATCATCTGCCTCCTCCTCAGATGCCTCGGATGGTGTGTCAGGCTTGGAGGAGATGTCGCTAGAGCGTATCATCAGTTTCAAGTGCTCATAGCGTCGCTTGTTGCGACGCTCCATCTGGTCAAGCCATCGAAACAGGCGGTGCACTAGATGATAGATGGGCTCTGGGGCAGGTGGAGGTGCAGTGGTGGTGGAAGGTGTAGCTGTAGAGGAAGAGGGGCCGGCAGATGGTGTGGTAGTGTCACCAGGGAGGGCTGGTGGTCTGTAACCCAAGGCCAGAAAGTTCCTGCTGTGTGGGATAATCTTCTTGCATTCTGCAGCAGGTGGCCTCTCATCAGCATCCTCCCAAGGTACGTCAGCTCGACGGCCCAACTGGGTAACCAAATAGGGAAAGGGGAGGGTGCCTCAGACGTGGACCTTGGTCATATAGTGCCGGATAAAGCGTGGCAAGTACAGGTCCTTACCCTCCATCACACACCATAGGAAGGTGATCATAGCGGCTGGCATCTCAGTCTCGTGAGTACTCGGCATAATGAAGTTGCTAAGTATCTGATGCCAAAGCCAAGCCTCATCATTTAAGTATGCCCGCTTGATTCCCTTGGGCAAGGTAGTGTTTTGACCCATGATCCAAGGAACTGTTGGGTCAAGGGTGATCCCCGCCTTGACTGCATCCCAGTTAAATCGCATATAGCGCATATCCTTCTCAGCTTTCTGATAACCGTCTGGTTGATCAGATTTAGGCAGAAGCTTCAGAATGTCCTATATGGCCTCTTCAGTGAACAGAATCTGCTTTCCTCTGAGGTTCACTGCATCTAGGGTAGTGATGTAGTAATTGCAGTAAAATTCCCTTACCCAAGATGCATTGACCTCTATCAGATTTCTCTCCAAAAAGAACCAGCCTCTTTGCTTCATTTGATCAGTGGTGTACTGTTGGAGTTCTCCTGGGATCTTGAGAGTCCTCTCCAGGTATAGGTTCCTGGAGGTTGCAAACACCGGATACTTCAGCTTACAGTATCGGTTTGCAAATTTTACTGGATCATTAGCAGGGAGCAGCTGGTCGGCCTTCTCCTGCTGGGTAAAATTTTTCTCCCGCCAGGAGGGATCATGCATGAGATCAATGATGGACATGGATGATTCTCTCCTTTTACGTTTGCCAGTAGTAGCCTTGTCTTTTCCTTTCCTCTTAGTGGTAGACATCCTGAAAAACGAAAAACCAGGATATATAAAAATACGAAAGCAAATAGACAAATAATCAAAGAAAACACAAAGTGGCAAAGGAGCAATAGGATAAGGAAAATGAGTTAAGTAAATGCGCATTAAGGATTGTGTAGGAGTTAAAAGTTCGAAAAGAAGAATTTACAATCCAAAATATAATTGAATTCATGTTAAATAGAAAAATTAACATTATGCCATGGGTAGAAGGTTAAAAGAAAGTGAAAAACCAGGAGAAAGATTTTAAAAGGTTAGTTTGGTTAGAAGTGAAAAAGAGTTTAGGAAGTTAACATTAGTGAGTTAGTAGAAAGTGGGTTAAAGTAAGTGGCATAATAAAAATATTCCAAGTAACAAGTATTCACAGTTAGAAACTATAGGTAACTCATAACCACATAAGGAAAACAGGTTGATGCTGATTCAAATAGATATAGAGAAAGCAAAAATTGGAATCAAAACATCACAAATGCAGTTTATGAACCAGGAAATCAAAAATGATAGAAAGCATGCCCTAGCATTCATGAAATGGTTTGGATAAAGCAGAGAAAAACGGAGTTCAAAATACCAAAACCAAAACATGAATGAAAACATTTTTCAGAAATTTGGGCAGCATTCCGGCTAAAATTGGATTGTCCTGGAAAATAAACAGCAATCAAATAGTTCATATGAATTAAAATTAAAGCTTGCAGTTACATATAAGGAATATAATCATGAAAAATCAATGTAAAGAGCAGCAATATATAGGAGAGTACAGCATATGAACTAACATTACAGCAGCAGCAGGATTGGGAAAACATAAAGTAATAAACATGAACAGCGCAAATAAACAGACTCAAATCCACTAACCACAGCCTAGGCTACCTAACAACCTAAAATCCACTACAACATGCATATCTAACTAGCCTAAATATGAACATAAACAGAAAAAAATTAAGAACTAACTACGAATGGATAAAAGGGTGATGTTTTGCGGAACTTGGGAGGCGAATGAAGGAGGTTTTGGTAGAGAGGTGGCTGGGGATAACAGGGTAGTGGCGTCCGGCACGGTGGCAGGTGGTGGCGCGGCGGCAGTGGTGCTGTTCGGAGGTAGGTAGGGGGAGAGGGAGGTAATGGGGGTTTTGGGTGTCGGAAGGGTGGTTGTGGGTGGTGTGGGGGCGCAGCGGTTGATGGCGGCGCGGTGGGTGGTGCTCGCGGAGGAGGGAGGCAGGGGTTGTTGTGGGTGGAGGAAGAAGGAAGAGGAGGGAAAAAGAGGGGGGTTTTGGGTGGTTGGCGGGGTCTGGGTGGTCGGCGGTCGGATGGTGGCTAGCAGTGGTTGGTGGTGGGAGAGGAAGAGAGGGAGGAGAGGGTTTGGGGGGGCTGCCCGACTGGTAGGGTTCGCGTGAATGGGAGGGTTATAATTTTGAATCCACGCGATCGCATGGGGCACGCGATCGCGTGGTTGTGGTGAAAATGGGGTTGACGCGATCGTGTGGGTCGCGCGATCGCATGGAGGGGTAAGAGAGGGGATGACGCGATCGCATGGGACATGCGAATGCGTCGCTGGAAATTGTGCTAAACGCATGATTCCAGCGTCGTTTTAGCGCAACTCTCTGTCTCCTTTTGGGATTTGTACAATCCATGCGACGCGATCGTGTCGCTCACGCGGTTGCGTGGGATTGGTTGTGTGTATGTGACGCGATCGCATGGGGCATGCGATCGCGTGGGCCATTTTGTGCTAGACGCACAATGGCCGCACGATTCCAACCCAGCTTTTTGGACGTTGGATCCTTACGCCGATTTCCATATCACGCGGCCACGTGGGTAGTGTTTTTCACAATATGACGCGATCGCATGAGTGATGCGGTCGCGTCGCGCACCCATTTTTTTTTTATACATATGCATGAAAAGTGCAGAATGCAATGATTAATATGAGTGAGATGCAAAATTCCAGGTTCAATATAATAAAATAAAATAAAACTTGAAAACAAATAAAACTAAATAAATATTAAAAAGAAACGATCATACCATGGTGGGTTGTCTCCCACCTAGCACTTTTAGTTAAAGTCCTTAAGTTGGACATTGGAGGAGCTTCTTGTTATGGCGGCTTATGCTTAAATTCATCCAAAAATCTCCACCAATGCTTGGAATGCCAATAGCCTCTGGGGTCCCAAACTAGGCATGTAAAGCTTCTGAGTAGCTTCAAACAGATTGTCAAGCTCCCGGGGTGACGAATGTCAGAATAGAATCCATGATCCCAAGCCTTGCATTTAAATCCGCCTCTGTCTTGATCTATATTTTTCCATCCGGGTGGTTTAGAAAGTAGATTCTCACCATAGTGACCAAACATTTTCCGAGATCCATTCAATTGAGCATGATACCAATCCGTGCACTTCGAGTTGAAGCGTGGAGCATTATTGAACCTTGTGCACCAGCTCTGAGTGCGAGCCATTTCCCTCTTACTCTTAAAGCCGCAGAGAGCTCTAAGCTGGCCATCTGTTTCAAGTAAACCATATTCAAGTGAATAAGTAAAGTTAAAGGTTAAGGATTGTACCCACTTGAAGCTTGTATTAGGCGGTAATGGCCTTGGGGTAGGTGTTTCTGGTGGTTCTCTAAGTTCTTCTCCCTTGTGCTCTTCTGTGAATTCCTTTACTTCCTTGTAAGGTTCTTCAAATGCATTTGAGTCCTGGTCAAAGTCTTCTATGTCTTCCTCATCACTTGAGTCATAGATTGGAGGTTGAGAGAAATCTACCTCCGCGTCATCTTCGTATTCACTTGGGGAAGATTCTTCGATCTCAGAGAATTCACTTGCGGATGCAAGTTCATTACTAAGAAAGCTAGACTTGTGACTATCATCATCAAGGGAATTTGTGTCCTGGGCTATTCCGTCTAGTTCTTCATAAACGACTTGCCTTGGGGATTGTGCAATATCCTCCTTAGCATCAACTGTAACGTCCTTGACGGAGTTCTCCTCAACTCTGGATTCCCATGGAGGTTCAGCGTCTCCTAGATCTTCAACCAACTCTTCTTCTTGTACAATGATAGCTTCTTCTACTTGTTCTAGTACGAATTCATGCTCTGTCTTGTCCACTGGAGTTTCTAGTGTCTCCTTCATGCTACGCTCTTCATTAGATTGTCCACATGGGGCTGTGGTTGGTCCTTGAATGTTCGCGCGTCTAGAAGCTAATTGAATTACTGCTTGCTACAGTTGTCAAATGCTTGTTTGAAGTTTATTTACTGTTGCCTTGAGGCGAACCTCTGATTCTCGGGGTGATGGATTTGGACATGAAACATAGGGAAGTGGTGGTGCTTGGAGGTAATTGGATTGGAACTGGGTTAGGAAAGGATCATACGGTGGCGAATGGTAAAGAGAAGCTTGTGAGTGTGGTGGTTCAAGATTATGTTGAGAGGTTGGTCTATAGGCACGGGGTGGGGCTTGTTGGTAGTCACAAGGTTGTCCATCATATCTTTCAGCTGGGTATGCATTGTAGAATGGTCGTTGTCCGTGATATCTTGGAGGGTGTTGTTGCCTAAAGGGTTGATTAGATCCTCTTGGCTCCATCCATCCTTGATTGGTCTGACCTTGATGCACATTCCTGCTGTAACTTCTATTCCCTTCAACAAAGTTAGAACCAAACTCAAAGCGAGAGGGGTGAGAGTTCATAGTAGCAAATAAAATTAAAAAGGAAAAAAACAGAAATAAATAAACAAGTAAAAGAAAAAATATTTACAATAACCAATAGTAAGGCACACGTTAGCAGTTCCCCGGCAATGGCGCCATTTTGACGAGAGGAACTTTTGCGTGGTCTAGAAATTTGCGGATAAATCCTCATTTCAAGTATAGTCTCTAAACCTTCAAAAGTCCTTTCATACAAACGTTTTGGTTGTCACAAGTAACAAACCCCTTAAATAAATTGATAACCGAAGTATTCAAACCTCGGGTCGTCTTCTCAAGGAACTGCAGGAAAGTATGTTCTTATTATTGGTTATGGAGATTGTAGATTTGGGGTTTCAAGAATGAGGAACGAATATGACAAATAATTTAAATAGCAATTAAAAATAAATAAATAACTGTAAAATAAACTTTTGGCAAGGTATGAGAAATTAGAGGTCCTATCCTGGCTATCCTTATCAATGATGATAATAATTGAATCTTAATTCCACTTCGTTAGCCTTTACTAATATAAAGAAAGATCAAGAGATTAATTGGGTTGATCTTCGGATCCTATTTGTTTCCTAAGAAAAGATTGGGATTATTGAAGTTCAATTCAATTAACAAAGATAACAATTATCAATCATGTTTGAGTTTGATAACTCCAGAGCTACTAATTTCTTAACCAAAATCAAAAGGAGAAGTAAATCTACTTGAATAAAAATGTCTTCAGAGTAAAAACAACAATAGCATAAATAAAAGAAATCAATATTAAACTGAAATACCTCAAATAACATTAATAAAAGAGTAATCCGTAACATGAAAGGATTCATAAAGTAACTTGCAAAAGTAAATAAAAGGAATATTGAACCTGATCAAAAGAGATAATCCTGAAAGCGAATAAAAATCCTAAGTCTAAATCCTAATCCTAAAGAGAGAGGAGAGAGCTCCCTCAAAACTAATTCTAATTCATGGGAAGTAAAAATTGGCGAGCGCTCTCTTGAATGGATGCATTCCCTCACTTCATAACCTCTGGCCTATGCCTTCTGGACTTGGATTTAGGCCAAAAAGGGCTTTAGAATTCGCTTTGAGCATTTTCTGCAATTTCTGGTGCGTGGCCTCTATCACGCGTCCGCGTGGGTCACGCGGTCGCGTCATTCGGAGATTTTCTTGTCACGCGGTCGCGTCAGTCATGCGGCCGCGTCATATGTGTTATACTTAAGGCGCGCGGTCGCGTCAGTCATGCGGCCGCGTCGCCGCTTCTTCGCGCTTGGCATGCGATCGCGTCGTCCATGCGATCGCGTGGATGCCAGTTTCTTCAAGGACTCCGTTTTGTGCTTTCCTTCCATTTTTGTATGTTTCCTTTCCATCCTTTGAGTTATTCCTGCCTTAGAAGATCTAAAACTACTCAACACACTAATCACGGCATCGAATGGAAATAAAGGTAATTAAAATAATTAAGTTTAAAGCATAGGAAACATGTTTTTCACATACATCACATAATAAAGAAGGAGAAGTAAAACCATGCAATTAATATGAATAAGTGGGTGAAGGATTGAATAAATCACTCAAATTAAGCACAAAATATATCATAAAATATGGGTTTATCACCGTGCGGTGATAGCACATTTGGACCATTTTCACTGAGAGGATGGATGGTAGCCATTGACAACGGTGATCCACCAACATACAGCTTGTCATGGAAAGAGCCTTGCGTGCATAAAGAAGAAGACAGTAGGAAAGCAGAGATTCGGAAGACAGAGCATCTCCAAATCCTCAATCTGTTCTCCATTACTGCATAACAAGTATTATTTAATTTATGCTATTTACTTCTCATAAACCCAATCACTTTTATTACTAATTTCCTTACTAAGAATGACAAAATAACCATAGCTTGCTTCAAGCCAATAATCTCCGTGGGATCGACCCTTACTCACGTAAGGTATTACTTGGACGACCCAGTGCACTTGCTGGTTAGTGGTACGAATTGTAAAAAGTGTGATTCACAATTTGTGCACCAAGTTTTTGGCACCGTTGCCTGGGATTGTTCGAGTTCGGACAACTAACAGTTTATTTTGTTGCTTAGATTTGGAAAAATTTTTCTTTTTGTTGATTTAGAGTCACTAGAATTGCATCTGCTATTTTCCTTTCAAAAATATTTCAAAAATACTATTTTTCTTTATTAAATTTTAATTTTTCTTTGAGTCTTTTTGTTCGAGTTTAGTTTTATGTTTTAAGTTTGGTGTCAATTACATGCCTTTATTTTCCTTTAAATTTTCGAATTTGTGTTCATTGTTCTTTCTTGATCTTCAAGTTATTCTTGCTATTTTTCTTGTTTGATCTTTTGTTTTTCCTGTTCTGTGTCTTTTCTTGTTTTTCTTGTGCGTTTTCAAATTATCAGTATTCAAAAAAATTTTACATACATTAAATACCTTTTTTTAAAACACGTTAAATTTATAGCTCAGTTGGTTAGAGCGTTGTGCTTATGTTCTTGGTAATTGGGTATCTTCCTTTTAAAACTTTTTCAAAAATAATTTTTCTTTGATTAAATCTTGTGTCAAACTTTTAAGTTTGGTGTTCTCTTGTTATTTTTCTTTAATTTTCGAAAATTTATTTTTAGTTTTCTAAAAGTTTTAAGTTTGGTGTTCTTTTTTTATGTTCTTGTGTCTTTGAATTTTATTCTTGTTGTTCCTGTGGGTCTTCAAGGTGTTCTTGAGTCTTCTTTATATTTTGATCTTAAAATTTTTAAGTTTGGTATTCCTTGGTATTTTTCCTCCAAAATTTTCGAAAAACAAAGAGCATTAGATCTAAAAATTTTAAGTCTTGTGTCTTTTGTGTGTTCTTCTCTTTCTCCATAAAATTCAAAAATAAAAAAAATATCCTTTCCTTTAATTGCTCATAATTTTCGAATTTATTAGGTTGATTTGGTCAAAATTTTTAAAATCACATCTTTTTCAAAATCTTATCTTATCTTTTCTAATCTCAAATTTTAAAATAATTCCTTTTTCAAATCTTTTTAATTAATTACTTATTTTAATTTTCAATTTCCTTTTTATCTATTCTTCTAATTTTCGAAAGTATAGTTAACTTATTTTATTTTATTTTATTTTCCTTTTAATTTTCGGTATTCAAAAAAAATAATTTAAAAAATAAATAAATAAATAATTTTTTTTTTTACAATCTACATCATCTCCCTTTCTCCATCATGGATCTAAGTGGAAATGAATAGTCCAGAAGGACTCTGGGGTCATATGCTAATCCCACTACTGCTGCATATGGGAGTAGTATCTGTATACCTCCCATCAAAGCAAGCAGTTTTAAGCTAAATCCTCAGCTCATTGTCATGGTGCAGCAAAACTGCTAGTATTCCGGTCATCCACGGGAAGAACCTACTGAGTTTTTGGCACAGTTCTTACAAATTGCTGACACAGTACGTGACAAGGAAGTAGATCAGGATGTCTATAGATTATTACTGTTTCCATTTGCTGTAAAAGATCAAGCTAAGAGGTGGTTAAATAACCAACCTACAGCAAGCATAAAAACATGGAAACAGTTATCAGACAAATTCCTGAATCAATATTTCCCTCCAAAAAGGATGACAGCTAAGGCTGGACATCCAAGGCTTTAAACAAGAGGATGATGAATCCTTTTATAACGCCTGGGAGAGGTACAGAGGGATGCTAAGGAAATGCCCCTCTGAAATATTTTCAGAGTGGGTGCAACTAGACATATTCTACTATGGGCTTACAGAAAAAGCTTAGATATCTCTAGACCACTCAGCTAGGGGATCTATACACATGAGAAAGACTATTGAAGAGGCTTAAGAGCTTATTGATGTAGTTGCTAGAAATTAGCATCTGTACATAAGTAATGAGTCTTCCATGAAAGAAGAAGCTAAGGCAGTATCAACTGACTTTAGTCCTCAGGAGCAAGTTGCTGAACTCAATCAGCAACTATCTTCTATAACAAGGCAGTTAGCAGAATTTAAGGAGATGCTACAAGAAACCAAAATTGCTAACAAGGATATGGAATCCCAATTGAATCAGACAAAACAATAGTTATCAAAACAGATAACAGAGGAGTGTCAAGCTGTTCAATTAAGGAGTGGAAAAACATTAAATACATCAACTCAAAGCAGCAGAAAGTCAAGGAAAGAACAATTGACAGAGGATGAGCAGAATGCTACCCAAAATCCCTCTGAGGACAGTAAGAGCCCAGAGAGAAATGATTCTGGCGTTTAAACGCCAGAAAAGGGTAACAAACTGGCGTTAAACGCCCAGTGGATGCCCAGTTCTGGCATTCAAATGCCAGAAAAGGGTGAAAAGTTGGCGCCAAACACCAATTCCATGTTCAATTCTGGCGTTCAAATGCCAGAACAGGGTAGGAATCTGGCGTTAAATGCCAATCCAACACCCAATCCTGGCGTTCAAACGCCAGTGAGTGATTAGACACCTGCAAGTGCTGATAATAACCCCCTCAAGAAGGCTTCTCAGCCTACTTCTGTAGGAAATAAACCTGCAGCAACCAAGGTTGAAGAATATAAAGCCAAAATACTTTATCCTCAAAAACTCCGCCAAGCAGAACAGGATAAACAATTTGCCTGCTTTGCAGACTATCTCCGGACTCTTGAAATAAAGATTCCGTTTGCAGAAGCACTTGAGCAAATACCCTCTTATGCTAAGTTTATGAAAGAAATCTTAAGCCATAAGAAGGATTGGAGAGAAACTAAAAAAGTTTTTCTCACTGAGGAATGCAATGCAGTCATTCTGAAAAGCTTACCAAAGAAGCTTAAGCATCCCGAAAGCTTTATGATACCATGCACATTAGAGGGAATTTGCACCAAGACAGCTCTATGTGATCTTGGGGCAAGTATCAACCTAATCCCTGCATCCACTATCAGAAAGCTTGGTTTGAATGAAGAGATCAAATTAACCCGGATTTGTCTTCAACTCGCTGATGGCTCCATAAAATACCCATCAGGAATAATTGAAGACGTGATTGTCAAGGTTGGGCCATTTGCCTTTCCCACTGACTTTGTAGTACAGGAAATGGAGGAGCACAAGAGTGCAACTCTCATTCTAGGAAGACCTTTCCTAGCAACTGGACAAACTCTCATTGATGTTTAAAAAGGGGAAGTGACCCTGAGAGTCAATGAGGATGAGTTTAAGTTGAATGCTGTCAAAGCTATACAGCATCCAGACACACCAAAAGACTGCATGAGAGTTGATATTATTGACTCTTTGGTAGAGGAAGTCAATATGACTGAGAGTCTCAAATCAGAGCTAGAGGACATCTTTAAAGATATTCAGCCTGAGCTAGAGGAATCAGAGGAAACAGAAGAACCTCTGAAAACGCCTCAGGAGGAGGAAAAGCCTCCCAAGCCCGAGCTTAAACCACTACCACCATCCCTGAAATATGCATTTCTGGGAGAAGACAACACTTTTCCTGTGATCATAAGTTCTACCTTGAAGCCACAAGAAGAGGAAGCATTGATTCAAGTGCTAAGGACATACAAGACAGCTCTTGGGTGGTCCATAAGTGATCTTAAGGGCATTAGCCCAGCCAGATGCATGCACAAAATCCTCTTGGAGGATAATGCTAAGCCAGTGGTTCAACCACAAAGGCGGCTGAATCCAGCCAAGAAGGAAGTGGTGCAGAAAGAGGTCACTAAACTACTAGAGGCTGGGATTATTTATCCTATTTCTGACAGCCCCTGGGTGAGCCCTGTCCAAGTCGTCCCTAAGAAGGGAGGCATGACAGTAGTTCATAATGAAAAGAATGAACTATTTCCTACAAGAACAGTTACAGGGTGGCACATGTGTATTGACTACAGAAGACTCAATACAACCACCCGAAAGGATCATTTTCCTTTACCATTCATAGACCAGATGCTAGAAAGAATAGCAGGTCATGATTATTACTACTTTTTGGATGGCTATTCAGGCTACAACCAAATTGTAGTAGATCCCCAAGATTAAGAGAAAACAACATTCACATGTCCATCTGGAGTATTTGCCTACAGAAGGATGCCATTTGGGCTGTGTAATGCACCTGCAACCTTTCAGAGATGCATGCTCTCTATTTTCTCTGATATGGTGGAAACTTTCTGGATGTCTTCATGGATGACTTCTCGGTATATGGAGACTCATTCAGCTCCTATCTTGGTCACCTGACACTTGTTCTGAAAAGGTGCCAAGAGACTAACCTGGTTTTAAACTGGGAAAAATGTCACTTTATGGTGACTGAAGGGATAGTCCTTGGGAACAAAATTTCAAACAAGGGAATAGAGGTGGCTCAAGCTAAAGTGGAAGTAATTGAAAAATTACCACCACCTGCCAATGTTAAGGCAATCAGAAGCTTTCTGGGGCATGCAGGATTCTATAGGAGGTTTATAAAAGATTTTTCAAAAATTACAAAACCTCTGAGCAATCTGCTAGCTACTGACACGCCATTTGTGTTTGACACAGAGTGTCTGCAGGCATTTGAAACTCTGAAAGCTAAGCTGGTCACAGCACCAGTTATTTCTGCACTAGACTGGACATTACCATTCGAACTAATGTGTGATGCCAGTGACAATGCCATTGGTGCAGTACTGGGACAGAGGCATAACAAGCTTCTGCATGTTATTTATTATGCTAGCCGCGTTTTAAATGATACCCATAAAAATTACACAACCACAGAAAAAGAATTGCTTGCATTGGTTTATGCCATTGACAAGTTTAGATCATACTTAGTAGGATCCAAAGTGATTGTGTACACTGACCATGCTGCTCTTAAATATCTACTCACAAAGCAGGATTCAAAACCCAGGCTCATAAGATGGGTGTTGCTTCTGCAAGAGTTTGATATAGAAATAAGAGATAGAAAAGAGACAGAGAACCAAGTGGCTAATCATCTGTCCCGGATAGAACCAGTAGAAGGGGCGTCCTTTCCCTCTATTGAGATCTCTGAGACCTTTCCGGATGAGTAATTGTTTGCCATTTAGGAAACACCATGGTTTGCAGACATTGCAAACTATAAAGCTGCAAGGTTCATACCAAAGGAGTATAGCAGGCAACAAAAGAAAAAATTAATTACTGATGCAAAGTACTACCTGTGGGATGAACCATATCTCTTTAAGAGATGTGCAGACGGGATAATCCGTAGGTGTGTGCCTAGAGAAGAAGCACAGAAGATCCTATGGCATTGTCATGGATCACAATATGGAGGACAATTCGGTGGTGAGCAAACAGCCACAAAAGTCCTCCAATGTGGCTTCTACTGGCCCACTCTATATAAAGACTCTCGAGAGTTTGTGCATAACTGTGACAGCTGCCAGAGAGCTGGTAATCTGCGTCATAGTTATGCCATGCCTCAGCAAGGGATCTTAGAGATTGAGTTGTTTGACGTATGGGGTATTGACTTCATGGGGCCTTTCCCACCATCATACTCAAACACTTATATTCTGGTGGCAGTCGACTATGTATCCAAATGGGTAGAGGCCATTGCAACACCCACCAATGATACTAAGACAGTGCTGAAGTTCCTCCAGAAATATATCTTCAGCAGGTTGGTGTCCCTAGAGCACTAATCAGTGATGGAGGCACTCATTTCTGCAACAAACAGCTTTACTCTGCTATGGTCTGATATAGAATTAGTCACAAGGTGCCAACTCTATATCATCTACAGACAAATGGGCAAGCTGAAGTCTCTAATAGAGAACTAAAAGCTCAGCAAGGTCCAGCTAAAGACAATAAAGAAGCGCTTGCTGGGAGGCAACCCAGCCATTAGCAGGGCTTATTTGTTATTTAAATAATAATTATACGAGTTTAATATAAATAATCTTCAAGGTAGAGTATCAATTGTATAAGTTCACAGAGTTACAGAGGGATTCAGAGTATAAAACAGGGAAAAGGAGCTCACTGGCAAGAAAACGCCAGTAAGAGGTACATTTGGGCGTTAAACACCAGAATGGGTACCATTTTGGGCGTTTAATGCCAAACATGCAGCATCCTGGGTGTTCAGAAAAACGCCTAGTGACAAAAGATTTCTGGCGTTTAACGCCAGCCAGAAGCAACAGCTGGGCGTTAAACGCCCAAAAGAGGCTACAGATGGGCATTAAACACCCAAAACAAGCAGCAGTTGGGCGTTTAACGCCAGGATTATGGAGGGGAGGAAGTTTTGTTTTTCAACTCAATTTTTTTCAAATTTTCATGATTTCAGCCATAATTTCTTGCATAAACATGTTACATATCATCATCTTTCAATTTCAATTTCAAAAAAAAAATATATGTATATATATATATATATATATATATATATATATATATATATAAATTTTTAAAATCTTTTTTCATTCTCCATCAACTTCTTTTCAAATCTTTTCCAAATCATCATACTATCTTTTCAAAAATTAGACTTATTTTTTTTCAAATCTCTATCTCATCTTTTCAATTTTAAAACTACATCTTTTGCATATCATAATTGTCTTTTTACAAATCATATCTTCTAGCATATCTTTTTCAAAATTTTCGAACCCACCCCCCTCTTTAAATTCACATTCGGCCATCCCCCTCTCCTCCACAATTCGAATCTATCTCTCCTTCTCTTCCTTTCTTTTGCTTGAGGACAAGCAAACCTCTAAGTTTGGTGTGCTTTTCGTGATCACTGAGCTAAGACTCACTAAGATCATGGGTCCTAAAGGAAAACGAACCACTTCAAGAGGCAAGAAAGAGAATATTCCAAAATCATTTTGGAATCAAGGGAGGTTTTTAACCAAAGAACATGTAGACCATTACTACAAAATAATGGGTCTAAGATCAGTGATCCCAGAAGTTAAATTCAATCTGAAAGAAGACGAATATCCGGAGATCCAAGAGCAGATTCAAAAAAGAGGCTGGAAAGTTCTGGCTAATCCTGAGACAAAGGTGGGTAGAAACATGGTTCAGGAATTCTACGCAAATCTGTGGCAAACAGATAAGCAGAGATTAACTGGAGCCACTTTCTATACCTTTCGAACCTTGGTCAAAGGGAAGATTATGTACTTCTACCAGGACAGAATAAGAGAGGTCTTCAAGCTACCTCAACTACAAGATGATCCAGAATCCTTTAATAGGAGAATGGTGAAATTTGATAAGCGCTTAGACCAAGTTCTAGAGGACATATGCATCCCTAGAACCAAGTGGATAACCAATACAAAAGGTGTCCTAAGTCAACTCAAGAGAGGAGATCTCAAACCAATTGCTAGGGGTTGGCTGGACTTCATTGGGCATTCTATACTACCCATCAGCAACCGCTCTGAAGTCACTGTCAAAAGAGCAATGATGATCGACTATATTATGCTGGGAAACGAAGTGGAGATTCATCATCTGATTTCTTGTGAGTTCTACACAATTGCAAACAAGAACTCCACTGATGCCAAATTGGCTTACCCAAGCCTAATTTCTCTGCTATGTAAAGATGCTGGAGTGAAGATGGGAGTGGATGAGTATATCTCAGTTGAGCACCCAATCACGAAAAAGTTAATGGAAGGACAAGTGCAGGATAACTCCATCAAAAGGAGGGCACAGGAGTTCCTCCCAGAAATCCCTCAGATTGACTACTGGACCCACTTAGAAGCATCTGTCACCAAATTGCAAGAAGCTATGGATCAACTGAAAAAAGAACAGCAAGTTCAAAATAGCATGCTCTGCAAACTGCTGAAGGAACAAGAGGAGCAGGGGCGTGAGCTACAGGAGCTGAAGCGCCAGAAGCTATCTCTTGAAGGGCCAAGCACCCCACAGACTAAAAGAGCATCCATCTCCCAAAATAAAGGTTGTTGAGTCCTAACTCTGTGATAACCTTTTATCCATTTTAAGAGTACATGAGTATTAGTATTAGAGTCATTTGTCTTTATGTCGTTAATTCCATTTCTTTTATTACCAATTGTCTGCTTCTATGCCTATTTTATATTATTTCTATTAAATAATAAATAAAGATCAGAGTCTATGCATTAAAGTTATGAATGCCTTGAATGAAAAATGCTTTTAATCACAAAAGAACAAGAAGTACATGATTTCGAATTCATCCTTGAAATTAGTTTAATTATTTTGATGTGGTGACAATACTTTTTGCTTCTCGTGAACGAATGCTTGAACAGTGCATATGTCTTTTAAATTTGCTATTTATGAATGTTAAAATTGTTGGCTCTTGAAAGAATGATGAAAAAGGAGAATTGTTATTTGATAATCTGAAAAAATAAAAAAAAATTAAAAGAAAAAGCAGTGAAAAGCTTGCAAAAAAAAATTAAAAGAAAAAGAAAAAGCAAGCAGAAAAAGCCAATAGCCCTTTAAACCAAAAGGCAAGGGTAATAAAAAGGATCCAAGACTTTGAGTATCAGTGGATAGGAGGGCCCACAGGAATAAAATCCTGGCCTAAGCGGCTAAACCGAGCTGTCTCTAACCATGTGCTTGTGGCGTGGAGGTGTCAAGTAAAAACTTGATACTGAGCGGTTAAAGTCGTGGTCCAAAGCAAAAAGAGTGTGCTTAAGAGCTCTGGACACCTCTAATTGGAGACTCTTGCAAAGCTGAGTCACAATCTGAAAAGGTTCACCCAGTTATGTGTCTGTGGCATTTAAGTATCCGGTGGTAATACTGGAAAACAAAGTGCTTAGGGCCACGGCCAAGACTCATAAAGTAGCTGTGTTCAAGAATTAACATACTGAACTAGGAAAATCAATAACACTATCTAAATTCTGAGTTCCTATAGATGCCAGTCATTCTGAGCTTCAAAGGATAAAGTGAGATGCCAAAGCTGTTCAGAGGCAAAAAGCTACTTGTCCCGCTCATTTAATTGGAACTAAGTTTCATTGATATTTTAGAATTTATAGTATATTCTCTTCTTTTTATCCTATTTAATTTTCAGTTGCTTGGGGACTAGCAACAATTTAAGTTTGGTGTTGTGATGAGCGGATAATTTATATGCTTTTTGGCATTGTTTTTAAGTAGTTTTCAGCATATTTTAATTACTTTTTAGTATATTTTTATTAGTTTTTATTCGAAATTCACATTTCTAGACTTTACTATGAGTTTGTGTATTTTTCTATAATTTCAGGTATTTTCTGGCTGAAATTGAGGGACCTGAGCAAAAATCTGATTCAGAGGCTGAAAAAGGACTGCAGATGCTGTTGGATTCTGACCTCCCTGCACTCGAAATAGATTTTATGGAGCTACAGTAGTCCAATTGGTGCGCTCTCAATTGCGTTAGAAAGTAGATATCCAGGGCTTTTCATCAGTATATAATAGTTCATACTTTGTCCAAGTTTTGACAATGCAAATTGGCGTTTAACGCCAAGTCTTTACCCTTTTCTGGCGTTAAACGCTAGAAACAGGTTGCAAACCAGAGTTAAACGCCAGAAATAGGCTACAACCTGGCGTTTAACTCCAAGAGAAGTCTCTACATGTGTAAAGCTCAATGCTCAGCCCAAGCACACACCAAGTGGGCCCCGGAAGTGGATTTCTGCACTATTTGCACTTAGTTACTTATTTTCTGTAACCCTAGCTACTAGTTTAGTATAAAAACAACTTTTAGAGACTTACTATAGGGCGGATGACATTTTACACATTTCATATTGTATTTCTGACGGCATGAGTCTCTAAACCCCATGGTTGGGGGTGAGGAGCTCTACTGTGTTTTGATGAATTAATGCAATTACTACTGTTTTTCATTCAATCACGCTTGTTTCTATTCTAAGATATTCACTCGCACTTCACTCTGATGAATGTGATGATCCGTGACACTCATCATCATTCTCACCTATGAACGCGTGCCTGACAACCACCTTTGTTCTATCCTCATTAGCTTGAGTGTGTATCTCTTAGCCTCCTGGTTCACAATCAAGTCTTTGTGGTATAGGCTAGAATTATTGGCAGCCATTCCTGAGATCCGAAAAGTCTAAACCTTGTCTGTGGTATTCCGAGTAGGATCTGGGAAGGGATGACTGTGACGAGCTTCAAACTCACGAGTGTTGGGCATAGTGACAAACGCAAAAGAATCAATGGATTCTATTCCAACATGAGTGAGAACCGACAGATGATTAGTCGTTCGGTGACAGCACATTTGGACCATTTTCACTGAGAGGATGGATGGTAGCCATTGACAACGGTGATCCACCAACATACAGCTTGCCATGGAAGGAGCCTTGCGTGCATGAAGAAGAAGACAGTAGGAAAGCAGAGATTCGAAAGACAGAGCATCTCCAAATCCTCAATCTGTTCTCCATTACTGCATAACAAGTATTATTTAATTTATGCTATTTACTCCTCAGAAACCCAATCACTTTTATTACTAATTTCCTGACTAAGAATTACAAAATAACCATAGCTTGCTTCAAGCCAACAATCTCCGTGGGATCAACCCTTACTCACGTAAGGTATTACTTAGACGACCCAGTGCACTTGCTGGTTAGTGGTACGAGTTGTGAAAAGTGTGATTCACGATTCGTGCACCAGCGTGCATGTCCAAACTTCCATTATTTAATTTGTTTCATGCTCCTTCCATTCATGCATGCTTCCTTCATTCCTCTTTGGCCATTTTTGCCCTATAACTTCTGACATTACTTAACAAACGGATCAAAACATCTAACGGTAAAAGAGGAGGATTACAATATCTCAATTTTGATGCAAAAGACGCATATTTTTATCTATGAGGTAAAATGGGAAAGGAACACGAAATCATGTAGTTTTATATAAATAAGTGTGGAAGATCATTGATAAAACCCTTAGATTCTATGCATGATAAACCCTAAAAATGGGATTTATCAACCTCCCCACACTTAAAGTATAGCATGTCCTCATGCTAAGGGAAAGCAAAAGATCAAAGGACTACAAGGGCGTAGGGCTCATGTGATACAATCTACCTACATGAATGCACTACGGTGTATGCCACTATCTCCTTGGCCAAGAGCAATTCAATCTTCCTAGAATACACATATGTATATGCACATAGGGCAAGATGATGGGCAATGTATGAACTCTACCAATTCTAGTCATCAAAGTAAATATGCATAACTTGTATGAAGAACGCTCGTGAGAGCCAGGAACAAGGAGTTGAGCTTCGAACCCCTCACCGAAAGTATTTGCACTCTATTCGCTCGGTGTATAGGGTTGATCACTCAATCCTCCCCTACTTCATGCTTTTTCCAAAATTTGTTTTTCTTCTAACAATCAACATATATTCCATGCATGCATACAAGTATCATGGGGTCTTTTCTTTAGGTTGTAATGGGGCTAGGGTCAAGGTATGGATGCATATTTGGTCAAGTGAGCTTGAAATTTGAATCTTTGATGAGCTTAAACTTCTCACCTAACCTATGACCTCTTATACAATATTAAAGCTAACCTAACTACCCATTCTTCCACTTTTAACATACTCATGCATTTTCTTTTCATTTCCCAACACTTGTGCATTGATCTTTATTGAACTTTACTTTGGGGCATTTTGTCCCCTTTTTATTTCTTTCTCTTTTTTTTTCTTTTTCTTTTCTTGCTTTTCTATAAAAAATTTTTCTTTTCTTTTGTTTTTCTCATCATATTTTCCATTTTATTTATTATTTTTCAATGCATAAGGTCTATACATTTAATCAATACATGAGCATGTACCCAATTCCCAATATTTACAACGAAAATACAAAATTACCCCTTTTCTCAACCAATGTCCCAGAATTTCCCACACTTGAATGTTACACACACTAGCCTAAGCTAATCAAAAATCCAAATTAAGGACTTTTATTGTTTTCCACTTCAAGGCTTGTAATGTGCTAAATTAAGAACAAAGTGGGTTAAACGTAGGCTCAAATTTGGCTAACAAAGGAAGATAAGAGGTAAGGCTATTTGGGTAAGTGAGTTAATTGAAACGATGTTCTCAATCATATAAATGCATGAATACAAGGAATAATGGACATATAGAATTAAACAAATCAAAGATCACAATCGTAGGAGGAGAACAATTGCACACAAGAAGGGAAAATAAGTGGTTATAAGATGTAACTACATCATTAGGCTCAAAACTCGCTTGCTTGTGTTCTTAGCTCAAATTCTAATTCCATGTTCCAAAATACATCCTCCAAACAAGCTAAGCATCAAAAGATTTTCAAATTTTAAAATTGGTAGGGTCGCCCTGAAATTCTAGTTTTCTAGGGGAGAAGTCATTGCTCTAACCAAATGGATTTATTAAGAGATACTAATATGCAAAAGATGCCAAAAATGGAAGACCTAGTATGCAATCTACTCTAGTTGAGAAAAGAGGTTCAAGAAATTTATTCGGGTGTTACCTATGAAGACCGGTCCGCCGACCGACCTCTCCACACTTAGAAGTTGGCACGGTCCTCCGTGCCTTGAGTGATACGTAGTGGTTGATCGGCTTCTGAGTGTCCATCCACTTCTTCATCGTCGCTTTCTTCATTATCGGTGCTGGTGGACGTGGAAATTTCCGGTTCTTCCATAGGTGGTGCTAGGCAACTTAGAAGCTTCTTGACAAAAGCGTAACGGCGTTGGTTACGCCGCTCATAATGGTCAAGCTTCTTGTGGAGTTCTTCTATGCGTTGCATGGATGACTTTGGTGGTGCGGATGAGGTAGAAGGGATACTCATGAGGGCGGATAAGTGTGGCTCTTCGGTGTCTGCCGGGGGGTAAAGGTACCTCCCGTTTGGAACAACATCTCCATCCGCTGGGATTATGGTCCTTCTATCCTTGGTCTCTCGGGGAACACCGGCTGCGGCGACTAAGTCGGTCACTAGAGCGGGAAAGGGTAGATTCTCCTTAGCGTGGATGCGGCCCATAGATTAGCGAATGAGACGGGGAATGTGCACCGGTCTCTCGGTGAGAACACACCAAACCAACAAGACTAACTCGGCAGTGATAGATGAGCCATGGGTGCTTGGGAGCACATAGTGGGCCAGAATTTGGGCCCATGCTTGAGCCTCTCTGGTGAGAAAACGTGCGTCAATGCCCTTGGACCGGGACCTCATCCTTTCTCGAATCCTTAATGATTCGGGTATGGCAGTGACCTTAAGGATAGCATCCCAATCAAACGCATATTCGCACCGTGCCGACAAAATCTCTTGATAGGCATCAGCTCCTTCCGCTAATGGTCCGGTCTTAAGCATATTTTGAATGGCCTCCTCCGTGACAGGAACTTGCCTTCGGCGCACCAACACCGATGTAAGGGAGGGGGAGTGGTAGTTGGTGTAAAATTCAACCACCCATGACAAGTTTGCCTCCCGTGGCTTCCTCAATAGGAATTCCCATTGCCGCTGTTCGATACGGGGCATCATAAGCGGTCTGACATGAGACGGAGGGGCTATGACGTGGCAAAAATTGGCGAGTTAAGAAATTATTATAAGAGATACATTGCAAGTACAGTTCTTAACCAACCGAAAATCCACTTATCAATTTAGAAGGGTTATCACAAAATTAAAATTAAAATTAAAATACTGGGAGTATGAATCCCAGGTCGTCTCCCAACGAGTTGCAGAAAGATGTGCTACTTTATTAATCAGATGTTTTCAAAAATGGTTTGAGTTGATAAACAGGAAATTAAATTAGAGAATTTATGTAATTTTAAATAAAAACCTTGACTGGGAGTAGATTAGTTGGAAGCCCTATTCTTGTTGGAGTACTCTCAAGATTAATTGATAATTGAAGGTTGTTCTGCTTAGTTACCCTTTACTAGGTAGAGGAAAGTCAAGCAAGTTGGAAAGCTATTTCTAATCACAAGTCCTAATCCTCTCCCTTGAGAAGGACTAGTGTCAATGATTAGAGGGCGATCCAACAATAAACCCAATTACAATTTTTCTTTTGAGTAACCCAACTCAAGGTTTCCTTTCAATCATCTCCCAATCAAGTTATGGAACTACTCGCTCATTATGAATGTAAATTTCACAAAATAAGGAAAAGAAATACTGAAAGACATAATAAATAATAATAAAAAAAGATCAATTAAAAATAAAAATAATTCTTGTATAAATAAATTCTAGAAATAATCCAAGAGTAACTTTGAGTAAATAAAGAACATGAAAGAGTAAGTGACAAGTGAGGAAACGAACTAGAATGACGAAGTCATGACAGAGGTAATAACTCTTCTCAATGTTCCAATCCAAAAGCAATAAAATCAAATCCTAAGAACTATGAATATGTAGAGAGAAAACCTAGAGGAGAGGTAAAATCAAATCTAAAACTAAAAATTATGCGGAATGAATGTTGTCTTCTTTGTCTCTGCATATTCCCTGGCTCTAATCTGCTTTTCTGGGCCGGAAATTGGGTCAAAACAGGGCCCAAAATTGCCCTCGGTGAATTCTGTAGATTCTGCAGATCGCGCATGTCACGCGATCGCGTCATCCAGGCGTTCGCGTCATCAAGCGTTTTGCCTTGCCACGTGCGCACGTTGTCCACGCCTTCGTGTCACTGGTGCAGTTTCCAATCCACGCGGTCGCGTGGGCTATGCGTCCACGTCATTGCAATTTTCTCTATATCGCGCGGCCGCGTGAGCCATGTGCCCGCGTCACTTCTCGCTGTTCATCTCCTTAATTTCTTGTGTTCCTTCCATTTTTGCAAGCTTCTTTTCCAATCTCCAAGTCGTTCATGCCCTATAAAGCCTGAAACACTTAACACACAGATCACGGCATCGAATGGAATAAGGAGAATTAAAATACAAAATTAAAAGTCTCTAGGAAGCAAGTTTTCAACCATAAAGTATTTTTAGGAAGGAATGATAAATGCATGCTTATTTAATGAATAAGTTGGTAAAGATTTGATAAAACCACACAATTAAACACAATATAAACCATAAAATAGTGTTTTATCAGGCTAGAAGGGGCTCCGCATGATAGTTCCTTGGCTTGATCAAGGGGTAGACAAGTTCACAATAGCGGTTTGGGAACCTGTTCGGATCCCTCGCCGGATTGTCTTTTTCCAAAACATCAATGTTAGCAACGCTCCTAGTCTTGGTGAGGAGGGGCTTAGCTCGCGGGCCTTAGTGTGCTTTGCTAGTAGACCGTGATGGTGCCTTCTTGGGCACCTTTCCATTGTCTCTTTTGAGCACCATCCTAGAAAAGAAGGAAAGGTGGTGAAATTAAGCTTAAAGAGGCGCCAAGAAAGAATAATCATGCAAGTGATAAAGCACAAGAGAATGAATGGCCTAGATACATGACAGCTGCAACATGTACTAAGACAATAATGAAGATCATAGCTAGTCACTAGCATATGATGCATGAGTGGTATAGGCATGCAAACAAGAGGCATGAGAAGCACACACCCTTAACATCAACAACAATAAATGAGAAAAATAGGGGATGAGCTTGTAGAAATGAAGCAAGAATTGTAGTAAGCTCAATGCATACAAGAACAAACAAGTGAATGAGAAGGAACACCAAAATAGAGAACACTTTAGTCAAAATAATTCCAAGAAGTCATATGGGTCTTTCATCATACACTTGGTATGCATCCCTTTATGACAAAAACTTAGAGAAGAGTGACAATGTAGCATCCCATAAAGCATCATCAATCATCATATCACACCACTAAATACAAAAGAAAGCAAGTAAATCAAACAAACTCATCAATGCAAGAGTAAGCTCCACTTAGAACACCCATGAGAAAATGAAGAGAAGTAAGGAAAGAAAATACAACAAACATAGAGAACAAGAATGAAACTAATTAAGAAAAAGAGTAAGAGCATGTAACTAAAGGAATGGAAAAAAAAGGAAAAAGGAAACAAAAATTAGAAATGAGAAGTACCTTGAGAGGGAGAAGAGGAGATAGGGTATGGAGGTGAGAGAGAGGTTAGTGAAGAAGAAGAGAGGGAAGAGGGAAAAGAGAGGTGTGGGTCTGCCGGAGGTGGTGGCAGAGAAGAGGAGGTAGGGATGGTAGAGGAGGGGAGAGGTGAAGAGGAGGGGTGGTGGAAGAAGAAAGAAAGAAAAGGAGGGAGAAAGGTGCACTCTAATTCAATTTGTCCGTGAAACCGACGCGCGCGCGCCATGCACGCGTGCGCGTGCGTGGGAAAAATCAATACGAGTGCGGATGCGCACGGTGCGCGTGTGCGTGAAGTAGCGAAATGTGAGTGTGCGCACGAGCGCCAAGTGCACGTGCGCATGCATATGTGTTGTGCCCTCAGCACAGGTTGGGCACAACTCTGGCACAACTCTCGGGAAGAAAGTACTAGAAAATAAAATTTGGCGAGCGACGCGGAACGCACGGTGCGCTGACGCATCGATTGGCATTACGGTCGAGGTACGCATGCGCGCCTGGTGCGCCCACGCGTGGTTTGAGCTGGGCCAGTAGCATAAAATTGGCCCAACCAGGGCACAACTCTCTGGACAATAGCCTATGATCGCAAAACGCAGTGGTGACGCGTACGCGGCTAGTGCGCGTATGCGCGCTTTTGCGCGAATTGTCATGGACGCGTACGCGTCTCATGCGTGCACGCGTGATGTTGGTTATGCCTAGGGCCTAAAGCTGGCCCAGAATTTGCACAACTCTCTGGTAAATGGCCCAGAAGTTGCGAAAGGCTAGGGACGCATACGCGCACAGTGCGCGTACGCGTGCCTCCCCCCCCCCTCCCCTTTTTTTGAATGAATAGAAAAATGCCTAATTATCATGTGTCCATATGCCAATCTAGCCAAAGAAGTCAAAGACACCTAAAATCAATGCAAGACCTAAAGAGAAGTGTTCTTCCACCACACAATCAAGTCATTCATGGAGAATTCAATGCAAGGCTTTATGAGTAAAATGTCCTAGGTATTTACGATTAAAACTAATCAAAGAAGACTATAGCTAAGCAATCACAAACCAATTAAGAGTTTAAAATCTATATACAAAAAGGGTATAAAGGATAGATCTCACCATGGTGGGGTGTCTCCCACCTAGCACTTTTGTTTAATGTCCTTAAGTTGGACTTTCACTTGTTCATTGCTCTTTGCCACGAGGTGTATCTTCCAAAAGGAATACCTCAATCTCTTTGTTGCTCTTCATTTGTTCACCATGATACAACTTGAGACGGTGCCTATTGACCTTGAAGATATCCGAACTTGAGGGATGGCACAAATGGTAAACCCAATAGGGTTCCGCCTTCACTACTTGATATGGGCCTTCCCATTTTGACCTTAGTTTACCGGGCAACAATCTCAATCTAGAAATGTAAAGAAGGACAAGATCACCGGCCTTGAATTCTTTGCCTCTTATGTTCCTATCATGGATGGCTTTCATTTTTTCCTTGTAAAGTCTAGAGTTCTCATAAGCTTCAAGCCTCAAACATTCCAACTCCGCTAATTGTAGCTTCCTCTCAATTCCGGCTCCACCCAAACTCGGATTACACTCCTTAATGGCCCAATACGCCTTGTGCTCTATTTTCACCGGCAAATGGCAAGCTTTGCCGTACACCAATGAAGAGAGAACTTTTGCGTCGTCTAGAAATTTGCAGATAAATCCTCGTTGCAGGTATAGCTTCTAAACCAACAAAAGTCCTTTCTTACAAACATTTTGGTTGTCACAAGTAACAAACCCCATTGAAATTGATAACCGAAGTATTTAACCTCGGGTCATCTTCTCAAGGAATTGCAGGGAGGTGTTCTTATTATTGGTTATGAGACTTGTAAATTGGGGGTTTTGAAAGTAAGGAACAGGTAATTCAAATGACAAGTAAAATAAATTAACAATAATAAAATCTCTTGGCAAGGTATAAGAACTGGAAGTCCTATCCTAGTTATCCTTATCAATTGTGATGAGAATTGGATTTTTCTCCCACCTTGTTAACCTCTAACTATGAAGGTAAGTTAAGTGGATGAATTAATTTTGATTCCTCAGGTCCTAGTCTTTCCTTGGGAAAGGCTAGAGTTATTGGAACTCGAATTAATTCTTGAAGAATTCTAATTTTCAATCAACAATGAGTTTGATAACTCAAGTATCTCCAATGACTCAACCAAAGGCAAAAGGGAAAATTCTGAATTAAATTAAAAGCATTCATAAATCTGAAACACGTCAAATTACGTCTAAACATAAATTCAACTCTAACATGGAAAGGTTCATAAGTCAATTGGGTAACATAAATCAAATACAAATAAAAGTATTAGAGTAAATAAAGGTAGAAAATAAATATTGAAGGAACATAGAACCTGGAATGAAGAGATCATAGCTTAAACATAATAAAAATCCTAAATCCTAATCCTAAGAGAGAGGAGAGAACCTCTCTCTCTAAAAACTACATCTAAATCCTAAAATTGTGAATTATGAGCTGATGCATTCCCCCACTTTATAGCCTCTAATCTGTGTTTTCTAGGCCGAGAATTGGGTCAGAAATAACCCAGAGTTCGCTGGTTTCGAATTCAAACACGCTGGTTTTTTTGCCACTGCATTGCGTCCGCATAGATCCCGCGTTCGCGTCACTTATCGTCAGGGAACCTATGGCAAATTAAATATCAAATTGAAACCCCGGATGTTAGCTTTCCAACGCAATTGGAACCGCGTCGTTTGGACCTCTGTAGCTAAAGTTATAGCCGTTTGAGTGTGAAGAGGTCAGGCTGGACAGCTTAGCAATTTCTCCAACTTCTTGTATTCCTTCCACTTTTGCATGCTTCATTTCCATCCTCTGAGCCATTCCTGCCCTATAATCTCTGAAATCACTTAACACAAATATCAAGGTATCTAATGGTAATAAGAGAGGATTAAACATAAGGAACTTAAGGCCAAAGAAGCATGTTTTCAAATATGCACAAAATCAAACATGCAAATGCAACAACTAACAAGGAAAATAAACCATTGGTGTTGAGCTAGAAGAGTAACTAACCCATGGAGATCGATATTGACCTCCCCACACTTAAAGATTGCTCCGTCCTCGGTGCATGCTGAGATGTGCAAGTAGACGGGTTGCGACAACTGATGCTTATCTCCAAGGTTGTGCAGATTGACTTGCCTGTCTCCCCATATAGAAGGTCTTCCTTTTCCCTTCCTCGGTGGCCATCCTGAAAGAAGAGGAAAAGGGAGAAAAGTAACCCAGAAATAAAGATAAGAAAAATAAATAAAATATAGGTTGGTAATGCCAAATAATAAAGGTCTCAACTACATGGTAGCTACAACATGCAAGGAGAAAACAGTAGAAGCATACGGCATATCAATAGTGCAAGATTTGCAACAAAGGGGGGAAGTGTCGGTAATGCAAGATAGTATAAATTCATATCAATGCAAGAGAAGTACAAGTATCATAAAAGATTAGTATTGATTTAAATAATGTTACCCAACAGTATAAAACAAGTCACTGAGTACCAAAATAATACCAGAAAAGTCACAACAGTTGAATATGAACAAGTGACACTAATGGAAAAATAAAAAATTTAGAAAAGAAAAGAAAAATATGAACAAAATTAAAATACAATGAATGAAATATGCAAATAAATTAAGTAAAATAGAATGAAGGTAAAAAGGAATGAGAAGTGAAAGAAATAAAGTAAGAAAGAAAGAAGGAAAAAGAAAAGATAGAAGAGATTAGAGAAAAGACAAGATAATTGGCGCTGATCTGGATAAGTTGTGCGGCGCAGGCGACGCGGACGCGTGAGTGACGCGGTCGTGTGGTGCGCGATAAGGTCAGGTGACGCGTGACCTGATTTGTGCGATTGGCGCGAGTGCAGCCTCGCGTTCGCGCAACTCTCTGTTCGAAACTCTTTTTGCCAAATTTTTGGGTGACGCGGTCGCGTGGTTGACGCGATCGCGTGGATGGCCAATTTTGGAAAACGACGCGGCCGCGTGGGGAACGCGTTCGCGTGGGAGGGCTTAGGCTTCCAGCACGAGTCTAGCCCCATTCCATCACAACTTGCTGCCATAGACCCTTTTTACGTCGATTTTTAGGGCACGCGTTCGCGTGGGTGACGCGGACGCGTGGGAGGCATTTTTCGCAAATGACGCAGACGCGTTAGCGACGTGGTCGCATGGATCAATTTGTGCCAAAGGCACGCCTCCAGCCACGCTCTCGCATGACTCTCTGTTCACTTTTCTTTTCTCCTAATGCACTTGTGACACGGACGCGTCAGCGACGCTGCCGCGTCGCGTGCGTGCTTTTTTTTTGATGTAGTACGCAATATGCAAAATGCAGAATGCAAATACTGATATGGAGGTTATGAATAATTCCAGGTTCAATAGAATAAAACAAAACTTTAAAACAAACAAAACGAAATAAAATTAGAATTGAAAAGGAACGATCATACCATGGTGGGTTGTCTCCCACCTAGCACTTTTAGTTAAAGTCCTTAAGTTGGACATTTGGGGAGTCCTTTGTTATGGTGGCTTGTGCTTGAACTCATCCAGGAATCTCCACCAATGTTTGTGATTCCAATGGCCTCTGGGGTCCCAAACTAGGCGCAGAAAGCCTTCAAGTAAGTTAAAGCAAGTGATAAGGCCCCAACAGTGTTGATTGCCAGAATGAATTCCGGAGTCCCAAATCTTGCTTTTGCACCCGTCATCTTATTGATCATTAGTGTTCCAATCGGGTGGCAGGCAATCTGAATTCTCACTAAGACATCCAAACAGCTTCCTAAACCCTAAACCCATTCAATTGAGAATTGTACCAACCTTTGTACTTCAATTTGGAGCATGCAACCATATTGAATCTTGCATGACAATTCCTACCACTAACCATCTCCCGCTTGCTCTTATAGCCACAAAGAGCTCTAAGCTGACCATCTGTCTCAAGCAAAGCATATTCAAGTGAGCTAATTAAGGTTAGAGATGAGAGATTTACCCACTTGAATGAAGGGATGGATGGTGATGGTTTTGGGGGAGAGGTCTCCAACAACTTTGGCAAGGTGATTTCCAGCTCAATTCCCTTGTGCTCTTCTTTGACAATTTCCACCTCTTTGCAAGCTTCTTCAATATCAACCTCTTCCTCTTGGTAGCTTTCTTCCAATTCAATCTCTTCTTCATTGCTCATCAAGGGCATGGGAGGTTGTGCTTCTTCTTCTTTAATCTCTATGTCAAGTCCAATGGGAGAGAATTCAAATATAGATAAGAATTCATCAATGATGGAATCCATCTCTTGATCATCCCCATCAAAGTCTTCAACCATGATATGCCTTGGAGGTTGTACACCCTCCTCAACATCAATTTCAAACATCTTTGAAAGAGGCTTTATAACTTGACTTTCCCATGGGGGTTCAGCATCTCCTAAGTCTTCAACCACTTCTTCCTCTTCAATAATTATAGCTTTCTCCACTTGTTCCAGTACAAAGTCATGCTCCGTACTGTCCATTGGAGTTTCTAGTATCTCCTTCATGCTACGTTCTTCATTAGATTGTCCACATGAAGCCATGGGGGTTCCTTGAGTGTCCGAACGTCGGGAAGGTAGTCTATTTATCGCTTGATTCAATTGGTGAAGTCTGGCATGAAATTTTTTAAATGTTTCCTCGAGTTGCTCCCTTGATTCTTGTTGCGCTCGTAAAATGGAAAATTGGGGTGGTTTTATGTATGGTTCATATGGCTCATAAGGTGGTTGGTATGGTGGATAAGGGTCAGAATCATGTGATGATGTTTGGTAGTAGGGGGCTTGTGAGTATGGTGGTCCAAAGTTGTGTTGAGGAGGTTCATAGGCTTATGATAGGGGTCCATCATATCTATCATCTTAGTATGCCCCCTGGAATGGCTCTTGACTATAGTAATTTGGTGGTTGTTGGTTGTCACGGAAGGGTCCACCATAACTATTGTCTTGGTATACATCGTGGAATGGTCTTTGTCTGTGGTACTGTGGAAGGTGTTGTTGCCGGAAGGGTTGATCAGATCCTCGTGGCTCCTTCCATCTCTGATTGTTTTGACCTTGATGCATGTTCCTGTTATAATTTCCATTCCTTGCAACAACACTGGAACCAAACTCAAAGAGAGAGGGGTGAGAACTCATAATAGTAATTAAAAACGAAAATAAAAAACAAATTTTAAATTAAAAGGTTATTTAAATTTTGAATTTGAAAATTAAATTTTGAAATTTGAATTTTAAATTTTGAAATTTGAAATTTCGAAATTTTGAATTTTAAATTTTTGAAATTTGAAATTTGAAATTTGAAATTTCAAATCTTAAATTTGAATTTTTGAATATTAAATTTTGAAATTTGATTTTTTTTTAAAATAAGATAAGATAAGATTTTGAAAAAGATATGAATTTTGAAAAAAAGATTTGAATTTTGAAATTTCAGATTTTGAAATTTTGAAATTTGAATTTAAATTTTTTTTAATTTGAATTTTGGGAATTTGAAATTTTGAGTTTTAAATTTTGAATTTTTGAATTTAGTGAGGAAAGAGAAAAACAATAAAATGACACCAAACTTAAAATTTTGAGATCAAAACGAAGAAAACAATTAAGAACAACTTGAAGATCAAGATGAACACGAAGAACAAATTTTTGAAAAAAAAATTTTTAATAACTAAATAAAAACCAATAACCTCTTAATTTATGAAAAATCAAAAATAAAAACAAAAATAAAAACAAATAAACAAGCAAAAGAAAATATTTACATTAACTAATAATAAGGCACACGTTTGCAATTCCCCGGCAACGGCACCATTTTGAAGAGAGAACTTTTGCGTGGTCTAGAAATTCGTAGATAAATCCTCATTGCAGGTATAGCTTCTAAACCAACAAAAGTCCTTTCTTACAAACGTTTTGGTTGTCACAAGTAACAAAACCCTTTGAAATTGATAACCGTAGTATTTAACCTCGGGTCGTCTTCTCAAGGAATTGCAAGGAGGTGTTCTTATTATTGGTTATGAGTCTTGTAAATTGGGGATTTTGAAAGTAAGGAACATGTAATTTAAATGACAAGTAAAATAAATTAACAATAATAAAATCTCTTGGCAAGGTATAAGAACTGGAAGTCCTATCCTAGTTATCCTTATCAATTGTGATGAGAATTGGATTTTTCTCCCACCTTGTTAACCTCTAACTATGAAGGTAAGTTAAGTGGATGAATTAATTTTGATTCCTCAGGTCCTAGTCTTTCCTTGGGAAAGGCTAGAGTTATTGGAACTTGAATTAATTCTTGAAGAATTCCAATTTTCAATCAACAATGAGTTTGATAACTCAAGTGTCTCCAATGACTCAACCAAAGCCAAAAGGGAAAATTCTAAATTAAATTAAAAGCATTCATAAATCTGAAACACATCAAATTACATCTAAACATAAATTTAACTCTAACATGGAAAGGTTCATAAGTCAATTGGGCAACATAAATCAAATACAAATAAAAGTATTAGAGTAAATAAAAGTAGAAGATAAATATTGGAGGAACATAGAACCTGGAATGAAGAGATCATAGCTTAAACATAATAAAAATCCTAAATCCTAATCCTAAGAGAGAGGAGAGAACCTCTCTCTCTAAAAACTACATCTAAATCCTAAAATTGTGAATTATGAGCTGATGCATTCTCCCACTTTATAGCCTTTAATGTGTATTTTCTGGGCTGAGAACTGGGTCAGAAACAACCCAGAATTCGCTGGTTTCGAATTCAAACACGCTGGTTTTTTCACCACTGGGACGCGTCCGTGTAGATCACGCGTTCGCGTCACTTATCGTTAGGGCAACTATGACAAATTATATATCAAATCGAAGCCACGGATGTTAGCTTTCCAACGCAACTGGACCTCTGTAGCTAAAGTTATAGCCGTTTGAGTGCGAAGAGGTCAGGCTGGACAGCTTAGCAATTTCTCCAACTTCTTGTATTTCTTCCACTTTTGCATGCTTCCTTTCCATCCTCTGAGCCATTCCTGCCCTATAATCTCTGAAATCACTTAACACACATATCATGGCATCTAATGGTAATAAGAGAGGATTAAGCGTAGGGAACTTAAGGCCAAAGAAGCATGTTTTCAATCAAAGCACATAATTAGGAAGGCAAATGTAAAACCATGCAAATAGTATGAATAAGTGGGTAAAGAGTTGATAAAAATCACTCAATTGAGCACAAGATAAACCATAAAATAGTGGTTTATCAACCAACCGAAAGGGACTCATGCCAGTTGGCATTTTGTATGCCGTTCGGTAGGCCCATAATGCATCGGTGAGCTTAGCACTCCAATCTTTCCTATTAGGTTTCACAATCCTTTCCAAGATGCGTTTAATCTCCTGATTGGAAACCTTGACTTGGCCGTTTGTTTGTGGGTGGTAGCCTGTGGCTACTTTATGCATGATGTCGTATTTCCTCATTAGTCCGTCCATTCTTCTGTTGCAAAAATGTGAACCTTGGTCGCTCACGATTGCTCGTGGTGACCCAAATCTACAAATGATATTATTTCTCACAAAAGAAAGGACCACATTAGCATCATCCGTCCGGGTGGGTATTGCTTCCACCCATTTGGACACATAATCAACGGCGAGTAGAATGTAGAGGAAACCATTAGAATTTGGAAATGGCCCCATGAAGTCAATTCTCACACGTCAAAAATTTCACCAAATAGCATGGTTCGTTGGGGAATTTCATCCTTCTTAGAGATATTACCAAATCTAATGCATTGAGAACAAGATTTACAAAAATGAGAAGAGTCCTTGAAAAGAGTTGGCCACCAAAAGCCACAATCTAGGATTTTCCTTGCCGTTCTTTGAGGTCCGAAGTGGCCTCCTCCTTTGGAGGAGTGGCAAGCTTCCAAGATTGAGTGGAATTCGGTTTGTGGAATGCACCTCCAAATTACTTGGTCCATCCCACATCTCCAAAGGTATGGATCATCCCACACATAGTATTTAGATTCGCTTTTTAGCTTATCCCTTTGATGTTTGGAGAGATTAGGAGGGAAGGAGCGAGATACTAAGTAATTGGCGATTGGTGCATACCAAGGAATGGTTTCTGAGATTGCATGCAAGCCCTCAAAGGGAAATGAATCATTGATAGGAGTAGTATCGCCTTTTGTATGTTCAAGGTGACTTAGATGGTCTGCCACTAGGTTTTGCGTACCACTCCTATCCTTGATTTCCAAGTCAAACTCTTGCAACAATAAAACCCATCTAATCAATCTCGGTTTGGATTCCTTCTTAGCCAACAAATACTTTAATTCCGCATGATTCGAGTACACTACCACCTTTGAATCGAGAAGATATGCTCGAAATTTGTCCAAGGCAAAAACAATGGCCAAAAGTTCTTTTTCGGTAGTAGTGTAGTTCGATTGTGCTCCATCTAATGTTTTTGATGCATAGGCTATCACATATGGATTCTTATCCTCGCGTTGTGCTAACGCGGCTCCCACAGCAAAATTTGAAGCATCACACATTATTTCAAATGGCCGACTCTAATCCGGCCCTCGCACAATGGGAGCTTGGGTCAATGCTATCTTAAGCTTGTCGAAAGCCTCCATGCATTCCTTGCTTAAATCAAACTCAACATCCTTTTGTAGCAACCTTAAGAGGGGTAATGCCACCTTGCTAAAATCCTTGATGAATCTCCGATAAAATCTTGTATGTCCAAGAAAAGAGCGAACCTCCCTCTCAAAAGAGGGGTAAGGCAAACTAGATATGACATTAATTTTAGCCGGATCTACGGAAATACCATCTTTTGAAACAATATGTCCTAAAACAATGCCTTGCTTGGCCTTGAAATGACGCTTCTCAAAATTTAAGACAAGGTTGGTTTTAGTACATCTTTCCAAAAATTTTTCAAGACTATCCAAGCAATGATCAAAGGAATCACTATATACCGTGAAATCATCCATGAATACCTCCATGCATTGCTCTAGAAAATCTACAAAGATGCTCATCATGCACCTTTGGAAAGTTGCCGGTGCATTGCATAAGCCGAATGGCATACGCTTGTAGGAATAAGTTCCAAAAGGGCAAGTAAATGTTGTTTTTTCTTGGTCCTCTAGAGCAATGTGTATTTGAAAGTATCCCGAATAGCCATCTAGGAAGCAATAATGAGATTTACCGGATAATCAATCGAGCATTTGATCGATAAACGGAAGTGGAAAATGATCTTTTTTAGTGGCCGCATTCAACCTTCGGTAATCTATGCATACGCGCCAAGAGTTTTGCACCCGTGTTGCTATGAGCTCCCCGCCTGAGCCATGAGCAACTAAACCTCCATTGTTAAGGTTAGGAGTTCTGTTTATTCTATGGATTAATACTATTACTCTTCTGTTTTAATCAATGTATTGATTTCAATTTCAAGGATTTGTTTTTGTTCTTCATCTTAAGGATTTGGGTAGATAGGAAGAGTAACCCTTATTCTAATTGTGTTCTTGCTAAATCTTGGAAAAGTAATTTACTTGAACAACAGCTTGAAAATAATTTCTCCTAAATCATTAATTATCTGGACTTAACGGGATATGTGACATATAATCCTCTTATATTTGGGTAATTAGGATTTTTGTGATTGATAAACTAGAATTGGACTTAACCCTCTAATTAAAATCAAGTGACCAAGAAATTGGCGGTTAGCTAGGTTAGAGGATACTAAGTTACCAAGAAATTAGGGTTTAGTCAAATATAGTTTGCCATGAATTGAATCTTTCATGATTAAAGTAGTTGGTAAGAAAAAGAGATCCGAAAGATAAACAACTCTGAAAACTTAACTGTTTTCTCTTATAGTTTTCACACCAATTCATTGTTGCCTTCAATTCTCTGAATTTAATGTTTAATGCTATTAAAATCTCAAACACCATTTTCTGCTTGCCTAACTGAGTAAATCACTCAATCATTGTTGCTTGGTCCATCAATCCTCGTGGGTGACTCTCACTCACCTGAGGTATTACTTGGTACGACTCGGTGTACTTGCCAGTTAGTTTGTGGACATTCTAAGTTCACACCAAGTTTTTTGGCGCCGTTGCCGGGGAATGATTGTGATTGACAACTATTAGTTATTTGATTGCTTAGATTAGGCGTTTTGTCTTAGTTTTACTTAATTCCTTTTTCTTCATTTTTTTTCAAAATTTGCTTGCTTTAATTTGTCTTAATTTTTGAAATTAAGTTTGGTGTCCCCTACTTGTTTTATTTTATTTTTTCTGTTTATTTTTTTCCATAATTTTCAAAAATTTTGTTCCACTTTTGCTTAGTAATTTTCGATTTTTTTGCTCTATTTGTTTAGTTTATTTTATTTTATTTTATTTCTTTTACTCAGGTTACCTCAGTGAGAATTCTCTTCACTTTGACATAGATATTCCCACTCTTTCTTGTTTTCTATTTGTTTATGAGTAGGAACAGGAACAAAGACCCTCTTCTTGAATTTGATCCTAAGATTGAAAGAACCTTGAGAAGGCGTTTACAACAAGCTAGAGCTTACAAAGCCGGTGAAAATCTCAGGGATAATCTTGAGGAGAAAGCTGAAGAGTTCACCATGGATCCTAACAACAACAATGTGATTAATGCAAATGTGGTTAATCCGAATGCAAATGGGCAACCTAGAAGGACCCTTGGCTCATACACTACACCTAGAATGGATTTCTATGGGAATAGTATTGTTGTACCTCCTATAGGTGTGATGAGCGGATAATTTATATGCTTTTTGGAATTGGTTTTACAAAGTTTTTAGTATGATTTAGTTAGTTTTTAGTATATTTTTATTAGTTTTTAAATAAAAATCACATTTCTGGACTTTACTATGAGTTTGTGTGTTTTTCTGTGATTTCAGGTAATTTCAGGCTGAAATTGAGGGACTTGAGCAAAAATCTGATTCAGAGGCTGAAGAAGGACTGCAGATGCTGACCTCCTTGACCTCGAAGTGGATTTTGTGGAGCTATAGAAACCCAATTGGCGCGCTCTAAATTGCGTTGAAAAGTAGACATCCAGGGCTTTTCAGCAATATATAATAGTCTATACTTTGCCCAAGTTTAGATGACACAAATTGGCGTTTAACGCCAGCTTTCTGCCCTATTCTAGCGTTAAACGCTAGAAACAAGTTGCAAAGCAGAGTTAAATGCCAGAAACAAGTTACAAACTGGCGTTTAACTCCAAGGAAGACCTCTACATGTGAAAGCTTCAATGCTCAGCCCAAGCACACACCAAGTGGGCCCGGAAGTGGATTTCTACATCATTTACTTATCTCTGTAAACCCTAGTAACTAGTTTAATATAAATAGGAATTTTTACTATGGTATTTACGTCATTTGAATATTCTATGTTCAGAGATCACGTTTGGGGAGGTGGCCATTCGGCCATGCCTAGACCTTGTTCTTATGTATTTTCAATGGTAGAGTTTCTACACACCATAAATTAAGGTGTGGAGCTCTGCTGTTCCTCATGAATTAATGCAAAGTACTATTGTTTTTCTATTCAATTCAAGCTTATTCTTATTCTAAGATATGCATTCGCACACAAGAACATGATGAATGTGATGATTATGTGACACTCATCACCATTCTCACTTATGAACGCGTGCCTAACAAAAACTTCCGTTCTACATGAAAACAAGCTTGAATGCATATCTCTTAGCCTCCTGGTTCACGATCAGAGTCTTCGTAGTATAGGCTAGAATTTTTGGCAGCCATTCTTGAGATCCGGAAAGTCTAAACCTTGTTTGTGGTATTCCGAGTAGGATCTGGGAAGGGATGACTGTGACGAGCTTCAAACTCACAAGTGTTGGGCGTAGTGACAGACGCAAAAGGATCCCTGGATCTTATTCCAGCATGATCGATAACCGACAGATGATTAACCGTGCGGTGACAGCGCATTTGGAACATTTTCACTGAGAGGACGGGAAGTAGCCATTGACAACGGTGATGCCCAACATACAGCTTGCCATGGAAAGGAGTATGAATTATTGGATGAAAGCAGTAGGAAAGCAGAGGATCAGAAGGAACAAAAGGAACTCCATACGCTTATCTGAAATTATCACCAATGAATTACATAAGTATTTCTATCCTATTTTATATTTTAATTATATTTTAATTATATTTTAATTATCAAATCTCCATAAGCATTTGAATCCGCGTGACTGAGATTTACAAGGTGACCATAGCTTGCTTCAAGCCGACAATCTCCGTGGGATCGACCCTTACTCACGTAAGGTTTATTACTTGGAGGACCCAATGCTTGCTGGTTAGTTGTGCGAAGTTGTGAAAAAGAATTAAGATTATGAACGTGCGCACCAATTTTTTGGCGCCGTTGATGGGAAATGAACAATCACGATTTCGTGTACCAAGTTTTTGGCGCCGTTGCCGGGGATTGTTCGAGTTTGGACAAATGACGGTTCATCTTGTTGCTCAGATTAGGTAATTTTATTTTAATTTTAACTCTTTGTTTTTATTTATTTTCGAAAAAATTTTCAAAAAAAATATTAATAAAAATATTTCAAAAAATAATAAATTATTCTGTGTTCTTCAGAATTTTTAAGAATGAATTCTAGAGTTTTATGAGATATGTTGAATCCTGGTTGGCTGTTAAGCCATGTCTAATCTTTTGGACCGAGGTTTCAAATATCTTGAGAAGAGCTTGTTTGTCTTTCTCAGCAAATTAGTTGTTGTATGTAATGTTCGGCTGAAGCTTGGCTGGCCATAGGCCATGTCTAGTGTTTTGGACCAGAGCTTTCACTGAAAGCTTGGCTGGCTAGTAAGCCATGTCTAATTCCTGGACCGGAGCTTTAGACTAACATTGCATGATTCCTGGAATTCTCATTAGAAATTTTGAAATCCTTATTTTTCTTTTTCCAATTAATTTTCGAAAAAATACAAAAAAAAAATTTTAAAATCATAAAACCAAAAATTTGATGTTTCTTGTTTGAGTCTTGTGTCAATTTTTAAGTTTGGTGTCAATTGCATATCACTAAAAATTTTTGAAAAAATCATGCATGGTGTTTATCATAATCTTCAAGTTGTTCTTGATGATTTTCTTTGTTTGATTTTTGCATTTTTATGTTTTGTGTCTTTTCTTGTTTTTCATATGCATTTTCAATTTGTTAGTGTCTAAAGTTTGAAAATTTCTAAGTTTGGTGTTTTGCATGTTTTTCCTTTTCTTAAAAATTTTCAAAAACAAGTTCTTGGTGTTCATCTTGACATTTAAAGTGTTTTTGGTGTTCATCTTGACATTCAAAGTGTTTTTGCATGCATTGTGTTTGATTCATAATTTTTATGTCTTGTGTCTTTTTTGTGTTTTTCTCTTTCTTCATTAAAAATTCAAAAATAAAAAAATATCTTTCCCATATTCTTGCATAAATTTTGAATATTTGAGTTGACTTTTTCAAAAAAATTTTCAAAATTTAGTTGTTTCTTATGAGTCAAATCAAATTTTCAATTTAAACATTCTATCTTTTTCAAATCTTTTTCAAAAATTAAATCTTTTTCATTTTTCTTTTATGATTTTCGAAAATTTTAAAAATCTCTTTTTTAATTTCATTTCATAATTTCAAAATCTTTACTAACAATTAATGTGATTGATTCAAAAATTTTAAAGATTGTTACTTGCCTTTTAAGAAAGGTTCAATCTTTAAATTTTAAAATCATATCTTTTTGTTTCTTACTAGTCAAGTAATCAACTTTAATTTTTTAAAATAAAATCTTTTTAATTTCCTTTTCAAATCTTTTTCAAATTAAATTTTAATAATATCTTTTTCAAAATCAATTTCAAAATCTTTTCTAACTTCTCACCCTTTCAAATTTGATTTTCAAATCTTTTTCAATTAAACACTTAACTTTTTTTTTATTTTAAAAATTTACTATTTCAATCATATCTTTTTCAAAACCACCTAACTACTTTTCTCTCTCTTATTTTAGAAAATCACTAACCTCTTTTTCAAAAAAAAATTTTTTTTCATTAACTAATTCTTTTAAATTTTAATTTAATTTTATTTCCTTCTTAAATTTCGAATTCTAATTAATAGTCAAAATAAAAACAAATTTTTTTTATTTTATTTAATTTTCGAATTCTTCCCCCTCTCATCTCTTTCTATTTATTTATTTATTTACTAACACTCCTCTTCAACTCAAAATTCGAACCCTCTCCTCTTTCTCTGTGTTCGAGTTTTTCTCTTTTCCTCCTTCTATTCTTCTCCTCTTATACTCACATACGGAATCTCTATACTATGACATAGAGGATTCCATATTTTCTTTTCTGTTCTCTTCTTTTTCATATGAGCAGGAACAAGGATAAGAGCATTCTTGTTGAAGCTGACCCTGAACCTGAAAGGACTTTGAAGAGGGAGCTAAGGGAAGCTAAAGCACAACTCTCTGGAGAAAACCTGACATAAATTTTCGAAAAAGAAGGAGACATGGCCGAAAATAATAACAATGGTGGAGATGCAAGGAAGATGCTTGGTGACCTTATTGTACCATCTTCTAACTTCTATGGAAAAAGCATCTCACTTCCTGCGATTGAAGCAAACAGTTTTGAGCTTAAACCTCAATTAGTTTCTCTAATGCAGCAGAATTGCAAGTTTCATGGACTTCCAATGGAGATTCTCATCAGTTTTTAGCTAAATTCTTGCAAATCTGTGACACTGTCAAGACCAATGGAGTTGATCCCGAGGTCTACAGGCTTATGCTTTTCCCTTTTGTTGTAAGAGACAGAGCTAGAACATGGTTGGATTCACAACCTAAGGATAGCCTGAACTCTTGGGATAAGCTGGTCAGTGCTTTCTTGGCCAAATTCTTTCCTCCTCAAACGATGAGCAAGCTTAGAGTGGAAATCTAAACCTTCAGACAGAAGGAAGGAGAATCCCTCTATGAAGCTTGGGAAAGATACAAGCAACTAATCAAAAGGTGTCCTACTGACATGCTTCCAGAATGGAGCATCATAAGTATATTCTATGATGGTCTGTCTGAGTTGTCAAAAATGTCATTGGACCATTCTGCAGGAGGATCTCTTTATGTGAAAACCCCTGCAGAAGCTCAGGAACTCATTGAAATGGTTGCAACTAACCAGTTCATGTACACCTCTGAGAGAAAGCCTATGAACAATGGGACGCCTCAGAAGAAGGGAGTTCTTGAAATTGATACTCTGAATGCCATATTGGCTCAGAACAAAATATTGACTCAGCAAGTCAATATGATTTCTCAAAGTCTGAATGGATTGCAAGCTGCATCCAACAGTACTAAAGAAGCATCTTCTAAAGAAGAAGCTTATGATCCTGAGAACCCTGCAATGACAGAGGTGAATTACATGGGAGAACTCTATGGAAACACCTATAATCCTTCATGGAGAAATCATCCAAATTTCTCATGGAAGGACCAACAGAAGCCTCAACAAGGCTTCAATAATAATGGTGGAAGAAATAGGTTTAGCAATAGCAAGCTTTTTCCATCATCTTCTCAGCAACAGATAGAGAATTCTGAACAGAGCCATTCTGGCCTGGAAACCATAGTCTCTGATCTATCCAAGACCATACTAAGTTCCATGAATGAAACAAGGTCCTCCATTAGAAATTTGGAGGCACAGGTGGGTTAGCTGAGTAAGAAGATTACTGAAACTCCTCCCAGTACTCTCCCAAGCAATACAGAAGAAAATCCCAAGAGAGAGTGCAAGGCCATAACCTTACTTGGTGTGGCCGAATGCCCAGAGGAGGAGAAGGACGTGAATCCCAGTGAGGAAGACCTCATGGGACGTCCTTTGGACAGAAAGGAGTTTCCCTTTGAGGAACCAAAGGAATCTGAGGCTCATACATAGACCATAGAGATTCCATTGAACTTCCTTCTGCTATTCATGAGCTCTGATGAATATTCTTCCTCTGAAGAGGATGAAGATGTCACTGAAGAGCAAGTTGCTAAGTATCTAGGAGCAATCATGAAGTTGAATGCCAGTTTATTTGGTAATGATACTTGGGAGGATGAACCCCCCTTGTTCACTAATGAACTGGGTACATTAATGAGGCAAACTTTACCTCAGAAGAAACCGGATCCCGAAAAGTTCTTCATACCTTGTACCATAGGCACCATGACCTTTGAGAAGGCTCTATGTGACCTTGGGTCAGGGATAAACCTCATGCCACTCTCTGTAATGGAGAAACTGGGAATCTTTGAGGTACATGCTGCAAGAATCTCATTAGAGATGGCAGACAAATCAATGAAAAAGGCTTATGGACTAGTAGAGGACGTGCTAGTGAAGGTTGAAGGCCTTTACATCCCTGCTGATTTCATAATCCTAGGCACTGGGAAAGATGAGGATGAATCCATCATCCTTGGCAGACCCTTCCTAACCACAACAAAAGCTGTGATTGATGTTGACAAAGGAGAGTTGGTCCTTTCGTTGAATGAGGACTACCTTGTATTTAAGACTCAAGGTTCTCCTTCTGTAACCATGGAGAGGAAGCATGAGAAGCTTCTCTCAATACAGAGTCAAACAAAACCCCCACATTCAAACTCTAAGTTTGGTGTTGGGAGGCCACAACCAAACTCCAAGTTTCGTGTTGAAAGGCCACAACCAAACTCTAAGTTTGGTGTTAAGAGGCCCCAACCTTGCTCTGATTATCTGTGAAACTCCATGAGAGCTCACTGTCAAGCTATTGACATTAAAGAAGCGCTTGTTGGGAGGCAACCCAATGCTATTTAATTATATTTATTTATTTTCTATTGCTATTTTATGTTTTCTTTAGGTTGATGATCATGTGAAGTCACAAAAACTACTGAAAAATTAAAAACAAAATGAAAAACAGCATTAAAAATAGCTCACCCTGGAGGAAGAGCTTACTGGCGTTTAAACGCCAGTAAGAAGCATCAAACTGGCGTTTAACGCCAGAAAGAAGCATCAAGCTGGCATTAAACGCCAGAAACAAGCACCAGACTGGCGTTTAACGCCAGAACAGAGCATGGAATTGGCGTTTAACGCCAAGAATGGGAGAAAAGCTGGCGTTAAACGCCAGAAACAAGCAGCAAGCTGGCGTTTAACGCAAGAAATGCATTCTAAGGGCGTTTTGCACGCCTAAATGGAGCAGGGATGCTATGTCCTTGACCCCTCTGGATTTGTGGACCCCACAGGATCCCCACATACCCCACCTCTTCTTCTCTCCTCTTCACACCTTTTCATAACACTCTTCTCCAAATACCCTCCACCAATCACCTCCATACCTCTTCCCCATAAACCCCACCTACCTCCAAAATTCAAATTCTTTTCCCTCCCACACCCAACCCTATTGGCCAAAACCTACCCTTCCTCCCACCCCTATATAAACCCCTCAACACTATCCCATTTTCACACACTACATCCACCACTTCTCCCCCTTGGCCGAATACACCTTCTCCCTCCATCTCCTCTATTTTCTTCTTCTTCTACTACTTTCTTTCTTATTTTGCTCGAGGACGAGCAAACCTTTTAAGTTTGGTGTGGTAAAAGCATTGCTTTTTGTTTTTTCATAACCATTAATGGCACCTAAGGCCAGAGAAACCTCAAGAAAGAGGAAAGGGAAGGAAATTGCTTCCACCTCTGAGTCATAGGAGATGGAGAGATTTATCTCAAAGGTCCATCAAGACCACTTCTATGAAGTTGTGGCCAAGAAAAAGGTAATCCCTGAAGTTCCTTTTAAGCTCAGAAAGAGCGAATATCCGGAGATCCGACAAGAGATTAGAAGAAGAGGATGGGAAGTACTCTCTACTCCTATTCAACAAGTCAGAATCTTAATGTTTCAAGAGTTCTATGCAAACGCATGGATCACTAGGAACCATGATCAAAGTGTGAACCCAAATCCAAAGAATTGGCTTACAATGGTTCGGGGAAAATGCTTAGATTTCAGTCCGGAAAATGTAAGGTTGGCGTTCAACTTGCCAATGATGCAAGAAAACGCACGCCCCTACACTAGAAGGGTCAACTTTGATCAAAGGTTGGACCAAGTCCTCATGGACATATGTATGGAAGGAGCTCAATGAAAAGTTGACTCAAGAGGCAAACCGGTTCAATTGAGAAGACCGGAACTTAAGCCTGTAGCTAGAGGATGGTTGGAGTTCATCCAACACTCTATCATTCCTACTAGCAACCGATCCGAAGTAACTGTGGATCGGGCCATCATGATCCATAGTATCATGATTGGGGAGGAAGTGGAAGTTCATGAGATTATACCTCAAGAACTCTACAAAGTGGCTGACAAGTCCTCCACTTTGGCAAGGTTAGCCTTTCCTCACCTTATTTTCCACCTCTGCAATTCGGCTGGGATTGACATAGAGGGAGATATCCTCATTGATGAGGACAAGCCCATCACTAAGAAAAGGATGGAGCAAACAAGAGATCATGGACCTCAACAAGAGCATGAGGAAATTCCTCACCATGAAATCCCTGAGATACCTCAAGGGATGCACTTTCCTCCACAGAACTATTGGGAGCAAATCAACACCTCCCTAGGAGAATTAAGTTCCAACATGGGACAACTAAGGATGGAACACCAAGAGCACTCCATCATTCTCCATGAGATTAGAGAAGATCAAAGAGCTATGAGGGAGGAGCAACAAAGACAAGGAAGAGACATAGAGGAACTCAAGAACACCATTGGTTCTTCAAGAGGAAGAAGACACCACCCTCACTAAGGTGGACCCGTTCCTTAATCTCCTTGTTCTTATTTTTCTATTTTTCGTTTAATATACTCTATGTTTATTTATGTTTATGTCTTTATTACATGATCATTGGTGTCTAAGTGTCTATGTCTTAAAGCTATGAATATCCTATGAATCCATCACCTTTCTTAAATGAAAAATGTTTTAATTAAAAAAGAACAAGAAGTACAAGAATATCGAATTCATCCTTGAAATTAGTTTAATTATTTTGATGTGGTGACAATACTTTTTATTTTCTGAATGAATGCTTGAACAGTGCATATGTCTTTTGAAATTGTTGTTTATGAATGTTAAAATTGTTGGCTCTTGAAGAATAATGAAAAAGGAGAAATATTATTTGATAATCTGAAAAATCATAAAATTGATTCTTGAAGCAAGAAAAAGTAGTGAATAACAAGGCTTGCAGAAAAAAAAAAGAAAAAAATTGGTGAAAAAAAAATTAATAAAGAAAAAGCAAGCAGAAAAAGCCAATAGCCCTTAAAACCAAAAGGCAAGGGTAATAAAAAGGATCCAAGGCTTTGAGCATCAGTGGATAGGAGGGCCCAAAAGGAATAAAATCCTGGCCTAAGCGGCTAAACCAAGCTGTCCCTAACCATGTGCTTGTGGCGTGAAGGTGTCAAGTTAAAAGCTTGAGACTGAGCGGTTAAAGTCGTGATCCAAAGCAAGAAAAAGGAGTGTGCTTAAGAAACCTGGACACCTCTAATTGGGGACTCTAGCAAAGCTGAGTCACAATCTGAAAAAGGTTCACCCAGTTATGTGTCTGTGGCATTTATGTATCCGATGGTAATACTGGAAAACAAAGTGCTTAGGGCCACGGCCAAGACTCACAAAGTAGATGTGTTCAAGAATCAACATACTGAACTAGGAGAATCAATAACACTATCTGAATTCTGATTTCCTATAGATGCCAATCATTCTGAACTTCAAGGGATAAAGTGAGATGCCAAAACTCTTCAGAGGCAAAAAGCTACTAGTCCCGCTCATCTAATTGGAGCTAAGTTTCATTGATATTTTGGAATTTATAGTATATTCTCTTCTTTTTATCCTAATTGATTTTCAGTTGCTTGGGGACAAGCAACAATTTAAGTTTGGTGTTGTGATGAGCGGATAATTTATACGCTTTTTGGCATTGTTTTTACATAGTTTTTTGTATGATTTAGTTAGTTTTTAGTATATTTTTATTAGTTTTTAAATAAAAATCACATTTCTGGACTTTACTATGAGTTTGTGTATTTTTCTGTGATTTCAAGTAATTTCTGGCTGAAATTAAGGGACTTGAGCAAAAATCTTATTCAGAGGCTGAAGAAGGACTGCAGATGCTATTGGATTCTGACCTCTCTGCACTCGAAGTGGATTTTTTGAAGCTACAGAAACCCAATTGGCGTGCTCTCAATTGCGTTAGAAAGTAGACATCCAGGGCTTTCCAGAAATATATAATAGTCCATACTTTTCCCAAGTTTAGACGACACAAACTGGCGTTTAACGCCAGCTTTCTGCCCTATTCTAGCGTTAAACGCCAGAAACAAGTTGCAAAGCAGAGTTAAATGCCAGAAACAAGTTACAAACTGGCGTTTAACTCCAAGGAAGACCTCTACATATGAAAGCTTCAATGCTCAGCCCAAGCACACACCAAGTGGGCCCAGAAGTGGATTTCTACATCATTTACTTATCTTTGTAAACCCTAGTAACTAGTTTAGCATAAATAGGACTTTTTACTATGGTATTTACATCTTTTGGATATTCTATGTTCAGAGATCACATTTGGGGAGGCTGACCATTCGGTCATTCCTAGACCTTGTTCTTATGTATTTTCAACGGTGGAGTTTCTACACACCATAGATTAAGGTGTGGAGCTCTGCTGTTCCTCATGAATTAATGCAAAGTACTATTGTTTTTCTATTCAATTCAAGCTTATTCTTATTTTAAGATATTCATTCGCACACAAGAACATGATGAATGTGATGATTATGTGACACTCATCAGCATTCTCACTTATGAACGCGTGCCTGACAAACACTTCCGTTCTACATGAAAACAAGCTTGAATACAAATCTCTTAGCCTCCTGGTTCACGATCAGAGTCTTCGTGGTATAGGCTAGAATTATTGGCGGCCATTCTTGATATCCGAAAAGTCTAAACCTTGTCTGTGGTATTCTGAGTAAGATCTGGGAAGGGATGACTGTGACGAGCTTCAAACTCGCGAGTGTTGGGCGTAGTGACAGACGCAAAAGGATCACTGGATCCTATTTCAACATGATTGAGAACCGACAGATGATTAGCCATGCGGTGATAGCGCATTTGGACCATTTTCACTGAGAGGACGGGAAGTAGCCATTGACAACGGTGATGCCCAACATACAGCTTGCCATGGAAAGGAGTATGAATGATTGGATGAAAGCAGTAGGAAAGCAGAAGTTCAGAAGGAACAAAAGCAACTCCATACGCTTATCTGAAATTCTCACCAATGAATTACATAAGTATTTCTATCCTATTTTATATTTTAATTATATTTTAATTATCAAATCTCCATAACCATTTGAATCCGCCTGACTGAGATTTACAAGGTGACCGTAGCTTGCTTCAAGCCGACAATCTCCGTGGGATCGACCCTTACTCACGTAAGGTTTATTACTTGGACGACCCAGTGCACTTGCTGGTTAGTTGTGCAAAGTTGTGAAAAAGAATTAAGATTATAAACGTGCACACCAAGTTTTTGGCGCCGTTGATGGGGAATGAACAATCACGATTTCGTGCACCAAGGTGCAAACAACTTTGAGCTGAAGCCATAGTTGATCACTCTAATGTAACAGAACTATTAGTTTCATGGACTCCCGCAGGAAGACCCAAACTTGTTTATCTCAAATTTCTTGCAGATCTGTAATACTGTGAAGACTAATGGAGTAAATCTTGATGTCTACACGCTACTTCTCTTCCCATTTGCTGTAAGGGATAGAGCAAAGTAGTGGCTTGACACTTAGCCCAAGGAGAGCTTGGATACTTGGGATAAAGTGCTCAACAAGTTTCTAACAAAGTTCTTTCCTCCTCAGAAGCTAACTAAGCTGAGGACAGATGTTCAGACTTTTATGTAGAGAGATGGTGAATCCTTCTATAAAGCCTGGGAAAGGTACAAGTTGATGATCAGGAAGTGTCCTCTGCACATGTTCTCAAATTGGACGCGGTTGTAGATTTTCTATAATGGACTCTCTGAGATGGCTAAAATATTTCTGGATAATTTTGCAGGTGGATCTTTGCATATAAAGAAGACTCCTGATGAGGCTAGTGAGTTTTTTTGAGATGGTTCCTATCAACCGATATTTATATTCTTTTGAGAGGATCTCTCTGAAGAAAGGAGTCATGGAGTTGGATGCTGTAGATGCTCTTCTTCCTCAGAACAAGCTTTTATCTCAACAAATGAGTCTTATTACTCAACATTTGAGTGGGATGCAAGTCTCAGCTGTTAATACTCAAAATGCTCCTCAAGATGCCTCTTATGACATGAGTGGTGGCTTCACCCAAGGTGAGACTTATGATTATGCTCAGTGCCCTCCTGAACAGGTTAATTTTATGAGTAATGCTCCTAGAAACCCCAATAACAATCTAAATTCAAAGACCTTTAATCAGGGGTAGAGAAATCACCCAAACTTTGGGTGGAAAGATCAACCTCAGAGGCAGTAGAATTTTAATAATTTCCAGGGTGGTTTTAATCAGAATAACTTCAATAACTACCAGTTTCAGTCCTCTCAACCTCAATAGCCACAACCTCAACCTCAAAATACTCCTGACTTGGAGGCTATTATTACAGAGCTCTCTAAGAATCAACAGAGTTTTATGCAGGACACTAGAGCTTCACTCAGGAACTTGGAGATGCAAGTGGGTCAGTTGAGCAAGCAAGTAGCTGAGAGGCTTTCTAACACTTCTTTTGGTGATACAGTGATAAATCCAAGAGAAGAGTGCAAGGCCATTCACTTGAGAAGTGGTAAAGTGGCATGTTCTAAGACTAAGGGTGACGAGGAGCCAATTGAAAAAGAATCTCCGAAAGAGAAACAAGAAGAAGTTGAACATGCCCTTCCTAGGCGTGCAGAGAATCCCTTTCTAGTCACTCTTGACATACATCTGACATTGCCTAAGGCGCATGAGTACAAGCCCAAAATTCCATATCCTCAGAGGCTTCAGAAGGCTTCCAAAGACAAGAAATTTTCAAGATTTTTAGAGGCCTTCAGGAAGCTTCAAATCAACATCCCTTTTGCAGAGGCCCTTGAGAAAATGCCTCTTTATGCTAAGTTTATGAAGGAGTTATTCACCAATAAGAAGAATTGGAAAGAAAGTTAGACAGTGGTGTTGACAATGGAATGTAGTGCAATTATTCAATAGGACCTTCTTGAGAAAATGCAGGATCCAGGAAGCTTTTTTTATTCCTTGCACCATTGGAGATGTCACTATTTAGAGAGCCTTATGTGACCTTGGAACTAGCATCAACTTCTTGCCACTTTTACTGATGAGAAAGCTCCACATTGATGAGGTACAACCCACTCGCATATTTCTTCAACTTGTTGACCGTTCAATTAAATTTTTTTTGGGAGTTGTTGAGAATTTGCTTGTGAAAGTGGTCCATTTATTTTTCCTACTAATTTTGTTATACTAGATATGAAAGAGGATAAAAATGCCTCTATTATTCTTGGAAGACCCATTTTAGCTACAGGTAGAGCTTTGATTGATGTACAAAAAGGTGAACTAACCTTGAGCGTAAATGAAAAGGAAGTGGTTCTTAATGTGCTTGAGGCTCTTAAACACCCTAGTGATTCTGAGAGGTGTATGAGAGTAAATCTTGTTAAACCACTTGTTCAAGAGGTATTTGAAGCTGAGAAATTTGATGATGCTTTAGATCCCCCTTCTGAAGACAATTTGCTTGAGATTGATGAATTAGCACCTCAGAAGGAGGCATCCCACACACCTAGTGCAGAGGAAGGAGCTTCAAAGCTTGAGTGGAAGCCCTTACCTCCATCTCTGAAATACGCATTCCTAGGCAAGCATGAACCATATCCAGTGATCATTAGCTCTTCTTTAAAGCCTGAGGAGGAAGAGGCACTACTTACAGTGCTCAAGAGTCATAAAATGGCTCTTAGGTGGACCATTAATGATCTGAAGGTAATTAGTCCAACCAAGTGTATGCACAAGATCCTGCTTGAAGATGATACTAAACTAGTTGTGCAACCACAAAGGTGACTAAATCGAACCATGAAAGAGGTGGTCCAAAAAGAGGTAATAAAACTTTGGGAAGCCAGAATTATATACCCTATTTCTGACAGCCCATGGGTGAGTCTTATGCAGGTGGTTCCCAAGAAAGGCTGATTGATAGTAATCAAGAATGAAAAGAATGAGCTGATTCCCACAAGGACTATCACTAGGTAGCGGATGTGTATAGATTACAGAAGGCTCAACACTCTACAAGGAAGGATCACTTTCCCCTGCCCTTCATTGATCAGATGCTTGAGAGGTTAGCTGGTCTTACTTTATATTGATTTCTAGATGGATATTCTAGATATAATCAAATTGTAGTGGACCCTTAAGATTAAGAAAAGACGACATTCACATGTCCCTTTGGAGTATTTGCTTACCGGAGGATGACGTTTGGACTCTGTAATGCCCCAGTAACTTTTCAAAGGTGTATGCTTTCAATTTTTTCTGATATGGTTGAAAAGTTCATTGAGGTATTTATGGATGACTTTTCTATTTTTGGTAATTCTTTTGAATCCTGTCTTAAGCATTTATCTCCGGTCTTGAAACGGTGTCAAGAATCAAACCTTGTTTTAAACTAAGAAAAATATCATTTTATGGTTACAGAAGGTATTGTTCTTTGACACCGGATTTCAAGCAAGGGAATTGAGGTTGATAGAGCTAAGATGGAGGTGATTGAAAAATTACCACCACTAACTAATGCTAAGGCAGTCAGGAGTTTCTTGGGTCATGCAGGATTTTACAGAAGGTTTATAAAGAGTTTTCTAAAATTGCTAAACCTTTGAGCAACCTCTTGGTTGCTGATGTTCCTTTTATTTTTCATAATGATTGTTTGCATGCCTTTGAAACACTGGAAGCAAACCATAGCTCTACCTAACTGGGATTTACCATTTGAGTTGATGTGTGATGCCAGTGATTATGCTATAGGAGCTGTCTTGAGACAGAGACAAGACAAGCTTATGTCCGTCATTTACTATTCTAGCCGTGTACTAAATGACGCTCAAAAGAATTACACAACTACAGCAAAGGAATTACTAGCGGTTGTGTATGTCTTTGACATGTTTAGATCCTATTTAATTCATTCCAAGGTTATTGTTTATACTGACCATGCTACTCTTAAGTACTTTCTAACCAAGCAAGATTCTATACCACGATTGATCAGGTGGGTGCTACTTTTTCAAGAGTTTGACATTGAGATCAAGGATAGAAAGGGGTCAAAAAGTCAAGTAGCTGACCACCTTTTCCGAATTGAGCTTGAAGAAGGGATGCCACCACCCACTGCTGTGACTGAAACATTCCCGAATGGGCAACTCTTTCTAATTAGAGGGCTCCGTGGTTTGCAAACATTGCAAACTACAAAGCCACGAGTGATGGGAAAATTTGTGGAAAAACGAATTTCCAAAACACCCAAAACTAACCGGCAAGTGTACCGGGTTGCATCAAGTAATAAAACTCACGTGAGTGAGGTCGATCCCACGAGGATTGATGGATCAAGCAACTTTAGTGGGTGATTAGTTTAGTCAAGCTAACATTGATGATTTGAGTGAAAAGTGACCAACAGAATTTTAAATGACATGAAATTTAAAGTTGCAGAGTGTAAATTGGCGAGTAACTTAAAGAGTAAGAAGTGTAAATTGCAAGAATCTTAAATTGCAAGAAAAGTAAAATTTTATTAAATGTAAAGGGGAGTGGGTGCTGGAAATTAAAGAGAGCAATAGATCAAAGCGTAGAGAAAATTAAACTTGCAGGAAAAGTAAATCAGATCATGAACAGAAATGTAAATGCAGAGCACTTGCAGAAGAATTAAATTGCTTGAATGTAAATTGAATTCAGTGAGAACAGAAAGCAATGAGAACCAAAGATCAAAATCAAGCTCAATGTAAATTAAATTGTAAACTTGCAGCAAAGGAACTTGTCGTAGAGGAGAAATTAAAATTGCAGAAGAAGAAAACAGAGAGAATTCTCAAGGTGAGATTGAAACAGAATTTCTTCAATTCTCAACCCAAGATTTAAAACAAAAAGAAAAACTAAAGAGAGAGAGTTCTATATTCCTAATGCTCCCTAGTGGAGCTCGCCTCCTAATAAAAATGAAACAGATGCCTATTTATAGGCATTTTTACAAAATGAAAATGAAATTCAAAACAAATTACAATTAAAATGAAATTTCTATTCTAACTATCTCTTGTGCCTTTGAGTGGTGTCAATTGGGCCCTTGCTCTTGATGGAATTGGGTTGACAAAAGCCTCTGTTGATTGCTCTTGGAGTTGGAGAGAAACCCATTGTGAACCGGGCCATGAATCATAAAAGTTTGAGTAAAAGTTTGAGTAAAAGTTTGAGTAAAAGTTTGAGGCAAACTTTTACTCAAACTTTTTATACCAGCTGCCCTTATTTGCTGCTACCAACGTTTGGGCTAAAGTTTGAGGTCAAACTTTTAGCCAAACGTTGGGCCTTCTTGCAGGCATGTTGGGGTACTACTTTGTCTGCTTGTCAACATTGCAAATTTCATTCCCACTGTAGACTATTATATATGGTTAGAAAGCTCTGAATGTCAGATTTCTAACCCAATTGGAATCACCTCAATTGAACATCTACAACTCAAGTTATGCTCATTTGAAGAGGATAAGGTCGCTGGCCTTGGTGTGCAGCGTTTGAGGTAAAGTTTGCCTCAAACGTGGTCGAAAACGCCAGTTCTGGAGGCTCAAACATATTGTCCACCCCATACTATTAAACATTGTTGGAAAGCCCTGAATGTCTACTTTCCAATGCCGTTGGAAGCGCATCATTTGGAGCTCTACAGCTCGAGTTATACTCCGTCGAAGGTGCAGAGGTCAGTTGGCCTCACTGCAGGTTGCCACCATGTTCATTTATGCTCATTGCGGGGCAGTTTTCTCCCTTAATTTTAGTGTCCACCATGCAGTGCCATATATGCTTGGAAAGCTCTCGATTCCTACTTTCCATTGTTTTTTGAATCACCTCATTTGGAGCTCTGTAGCTCAAGTTATTCTTATTGGAAGTATACCCCTTCAGGCTGTTGTGGTATGGCACCAACGTTTGCCAAAAAGCTTGAGGCAAACGTTGGCACAAGCTTTTTCCTCCAGGGTGTTTGTTTTGTGATGCCAACGTTTGCCAAAAAGTTTGAGGCAAATGTTGGCTCAAGCTTTTCTCCCAAAAGTTTGAGCTAAAGTTTGAGGCAAACTTTGGCTCAAGCTTTTTGTCCTCTCTTGCTCTTTGTTTTGAGCCACGCTTTTCTTCCTTTGGGCCACGCTTCTCTTCCTTTGGGCCACGCTTCTCTTCCTTGATTCGGTCATGGGCCACGCTTTTAGAAGCGTGGCCTTAGCCTCCAAAGTGTGCTCCAACTTCAAAGTGTGCCCAAAATTCCTCTTTTCTTCTTTTTAGCTTATTTTGTGCTCTTTTTGCTTCTTTTTCTTCTTATTTCCTACAAAGTTTATCAAATCAAAAGATCAAAGAAATATACCATTTAAGCACCAAAGAATGCAATATTTAAGCACTAATCATAAATTTCTTGTATGAAAAAGCATAGAAAAACATGACATGATGACATGTCATCACAACACCAAACTTAAACCTTGGTTGTCCCCAAGAAAGAAAAGAATCATGCAATAGAGATTGACAATCCAAGGTAAGAAGAATAGCAACTCAATGTTCATGGTAAGCTAGTTTTCTAAGCATGCTACAATCACAAAAGAAATGTAAATGATTGATGCTTCTATCTAGCTCAATTTATGAAGTCTTTCTCTTATATTTCTTCCTTGAAACAAGCTTTTGATATTTTTATTAGCTTCTCCTTATGGGTGCTTTGCCCCATGAGTTGATAACAAAGCTACGACTTCTAAATGCTTTGTTTTCAAGTATTACCACTTGATACATAAGCACCACAAGCATTTGATTAGAGGACTTCATTAAGCTCATTTGTTTCTTTTCTTTTCTTGACTCTCTAATCATTGATGCTCAGAGCCTTGAGCTTTGAGGGAGTGCTTTTGCACTTTGAGCCTAACCTTGACTTCTAAGTGTTTTGTTTTCAAGCATTTGGCTTGATACATAAACACCACAAGCACTTAACAAATAAATTGCCATTGGTACTCAGAGCCTTCAGCTTTCTCATTCTTTCCCTTTTTCTTTTCTTGCTTTATTTTGCATTTGCTTTCAAGGTTTTCATGATTTTAAAAGATTTCACAAAACGTGCTAGATGAAAACTTCAATTAAATAAAATCTAATGCAATTAAGCAACAATCAAACATACTAGCTTCCCAATACTTTTATGCACATGCTAAAATCTTCTTTAATGCCTTGTTTGTTTATGATCATGATACTTTGTTGCTTTTGAATTCACAAAACTCAAGTTGGTAATCATAATGACACAGCACCATGTTGCAAATCAAGATTCAAGTCATGCTTTATTCATACACACATGTAAACAGAAAGGATGAAGACAATCATGCAATTTAAGTGCTGGAAACAAATGAGGAGAAAAGGAACTCTACAACCTTGTAGTTTATCTTCATTATTGTTGTCCTTTTTCCTCTATTCTTCCTCCTTCCCTTGCCAAACTCAGAATGCTTGCTCATCCTCAAGCAACAATTAGAACCATGGCTATGGGGCTAAGATGGATCATGAGTGTCTTACACAATGAAAAGTTAGTAGTACATGTGTTCTAAGCAAGCAAAATTAAAGATAATAATCAAGGCACAAGAGACAGAGACATTGTGATTGCAAACTTAAGAAGGTGAGCATAATACTTTGCATAAAGAATAAGTGGCACACCAAACTTAGTGTGACACTTTCACTTAGAATTAATGCAAGTATCTTGTAAGGATTAGAACCAAATTTTGTTGCATAGCAACACCAAACTTAGAATGCAACCACATGTTAATTTATTTGAAATAAAACTAAACGAAAGAAACTGTTATATGTTGAATACAATCACCAAGCCAAGAATCTGTCATGTATAAAGCTCTCTTGGTAATGTATTAACAAACACAGTAAATAAGCAAACTGAAATGAAAGCATTAAAAACAAAGAATTAACTAAAGTAAACAGAGTAACACAATATCAAACCAAAAGAAAATTAACACTGCAAAGACATTATGGTTATGCAGACAAGTGGTGTTGCTGAATGATTTGCATAGAAAAATAGGTGCACACCAAACTTAGAATCTTGGTGTGTCACTTTCATGTAAAATTGATGCAATCATGCATGAAGATGGAAAACAGTTTGTTGCAGGGCAACACCAAACTTAGAATGTAACCATATGCCAATTTATTGAATTTAAACAAAGCAAAGAAAGAAAATAAAGCAGAGATAAAGAAAAAAAATGTTACCTACGGTTGGGTTACCTCCCAACAAGTGCTCTTTTAGTGTCATTAGCTTGACATGTTGTCTTTCACTTTATTCCTCTTCTTCCAGTTTGTTAAGAGGAATGACCTCAAGGGAGGAGAAGATTTAGCTACTATCCCTTGTCTTGACCTTTCCTCAGCAAGCTTTCTTTTGCAATTGGCTTGATTGATCTTGCTTGCTGGATAAGGGACAGGATTGGTGCTCTTGCTAGTTGCCTTCACTCCTTTGGATTCAAGACTTGGTTGCTGTGTGATTATTGGAGTTTTGTATTCATCCAGAGCCTTTTGAACTGGTGGTTCCATGAACTCCTCCTTCATGTACTTCTCTGCCTCACTTGAGTTTGGAATGACTTCCTCACTTTCTTGCTCCTCCACTTCCTCTTTTACACTCAACATTTGTTTTAATAGATCTTTCATGGAGGAGGTTTGTTGTTCTTCCCAACAATTCTTCATCTTCTCTTCATATCTTTTAATCTCAGATTCAATTGTTGAGATTTTTTGGTCCAGGGGGGTTTGAGGAGGTTGTGAGTGTTCAGGTTCTTTTGTCACCTCAAGTGCAGTTTCATTTTCAGCTATTTCCACCACCTCTTTCTTTTTCACTAAGAATTCACTTGACTCAGTAGCCTCTTCCTCTTGTTTTTCCTTCTTCATCATTGCACTCAACAATTTGCCTAACTGTACTTCCATGTTTTTGATGGAGTTCTCTTGTTCTTTCTGGTATTTCTCTTTCTCCTCCGCAAGTCTTTTGAGCTTGGACTCAAGATTTGAGAGTCTTTGGTTCATGGAAGTTTGTGTGGGTGGTGAGTTTTGGCAAGGATTTTGTGTGGAGATAAAGTCCAGTGATGAAGAATTTTCAGATGAAAAACTAGAGGGTGAGGTTGGAAAATTTTGTATAAGTGAATTGATAGTACGTTCGAGTGAAGATGGCTCTTGATAAGTGGAATATGGGCTCTCAACTATTTTCTGGTTTTTCTCCCCCCAGCCATCATTAGAATAGCAACTTGCATCATTTTGTGGTGGAGGAAGATATCCCATATGATTTTCTTGCTCATCTTGTGTCTCTGAAGCAAATCTCCATGAATTGGAGTGCTCAGAATTAGTATTCTCTTGGTGATATTCCCAGCCACCATTAGAGATTAGTGATGGTGGGTCATATCCCATGAAATTAATTTGATCATAAGATGAGTTGAACTCCATTTGAATTTTGGAAAACACAACACCAAGGAAAATTGAAATTCATATCTCAATTGTTGATCTAGTGAGGCAATAACTCAAACACCTTGGTTTCAGCGTAGAATAGAGAACAAAAGTAAAGAAAATGCTTGATCTAGACTTCTCACCCACTTAATCATTGTTGATCTAAATCAATCCCCGGCAACGGCGCCAAAAACTTGATGGGAAAATTTGTGGAAAAACGAATTTCCAAAACACCCAAAACTAACCGGCAAGTGTACCGGGTCGCATCAAGTAATAAAACTCACGTGAGTGAGGTCGATCCCACCAGGATTGATGGATCAAGCAACTTTAGTGGATGATTAGTTTAGTCAAGCTAACATTGATGATTTGAGTGAAAAGTGACCAACAAAATTTTAAATGACATGAAATTTAAAGTTGCAGAGTGTAAATTGGCGAGTAACTTAAAGAGTAAGAAATGTAAATTGCAAGAATCTTAAATTGCAAGAAAAGTAAAATTTCATTAAATGTAAAGGGGAGTGGGTGCTGAAAATTAAAGAGAGCAATAGATCAAAGCTTAGAGAAAATTAAACTTGCAGGAAAAGTAAATCAGATCAAGAACAGAAATGTAAAATGCAGAGCACTTGCAGAAGAATTAAATTGCTTGAATGTAAATTGAATTCAGTGAGAACAGAAAGCAATGAGAACCAAAGATCAAAATCAAGCTCAATGTAAATTAAATTGTAAACTTGCAGCAAAGGAACTTGTAGTAGAGGAGAAATTAAAATTGCAGAAGAAGAAAACAGAGAGAATTCTCAAGGTGAGATTGAAACAGAATTTCTTCAATTCTCAACCCAAGATTTAAAACAAAAAGAAAAACTAAAGAGAGAGAGTTCTATATTCCTAATGCTCCCTAGTGGAGCTCGCCTCCTAATAAAAATGAAACAGATGCCTATTTATAGGCATTTTTACAAAATGAAAATGAAATTCAAAACAAATTACAATTAAAATAAAATTTCTATTCTAACTATCTCTTGTGCCTTTGAGTGGTGTCAATTGGGCCCTTGCTCTTGATGGAATTGGGTTGACAAAAGCCTCTGTTGATTGCTCTTGGAGTTGGAGAGAAACCCATTGTGAATCGGGCCATGAATCATAAAAGTTTGAGTAAAAGTTTGAGTAAAAGTTTGAGGCAAACTTTTACTCAAACTTTTTATACCAGCTGCCCTTATTTGCTGCTACCAACGTTTGGGCTAAAGTTTGAGGTCAAACTTTTAGCCAAACGTTGGGCCTTCTTGCATGCATGTTGGGGTACTACTTTGTCTGCTTGTCAACATTTCAAATTTCATGCCCACTATAGACTATTATATATGGTTAGAAAGCTCTGAATGTCAGCTTTCTAACCCAATTGGAATCACCTCAATTGGACATCTACAACTCAAGTTATGCTCATTTGAAAAGGACAAGGTCGCTGGCCTTGGTGTGCAGCGTTTGAGGTAAAGCTTGCCTCAAACGTGGTCGAAAACGCCAGTTCTAGAGGCTCAAACATATTGTCCACCCCATACTATTAAACATTGTTGGAAAGCCCTGAATGTCTACTTTCCAATGCTGTTGGAATCGCATCATTTGGAGCTCTACAGCTCGAGTTATACTCCGTCGAAGGTGCAGAGGTCAGTTGGCCTCACTGCAGGTTGCCACCATGTTCATTTATGCTCATTGCGGGGCCGTTTTCTCCCTCAATTTTAGTGTCCACCATGCAGTGCCATATATGCTTGGAAAGCTCTCGATTCCTACTTTCCATTGCTTTTTGAATCACCTCATTTGGAGCTCTGTAGCTCAAGTTATTCTTGTTGGAAGTATACCCCTTCAGGCTGTTGTGGTATGGCGCCAACGTTTGCCAAAAAGCTTGAGGCAAACGTTGGCGCAAGCTTTTTCCTCCAGGGTGTTTGTTTTGTGATGCCAACGTTTGCCAAAAAGTTTGAGGCAAACATTGGCTCAAGCTTTTCTCCCAAAAGTTTGAGCTAAAGTTTGAGGCAAACTTTGGCTCAAGCTTTTTGTCCTCTCTTGCTCTTTGTTTTGAGCCACGCTTTTCTTCCTTTGGGCCACGCTTCTCTTCCTTGATTTGGTCATGGGCCACGCTTTTAGAAGCGTGGCCTAAGCCTCCAAAGTGTGCTCCAACTTCAAAGTGTGCCCAAAATTCCTCTTTTCTTCTTTTTAGCTTATTTTGTTCTCTTTTTGCTTCTTTTTCTTCTTATTTCCTACAAAGTTTATCAAATCAAAAGATCAAAGAAATATACCATTTAAGCACCAAAGAATGCAATATTTAAGCACTAATCATAAATTTCTTGTATGAAAAAGCATAGAAAAACATGACATGATGACATGTCATCAACGAGGTTCATTGCCAAGGAGTATACTAAATAACAAATTAAAAAGCTTTTAAGTGACGCAAAGTACTACTTATGGCAAGAACCTTATCTTTTTAAGAGATGCTCAGACAAAATTATCCGGCATTATGTCTCATATGAGGAAACACAGCAAATTCTCTGGCATTGTCATGGCTCTGAGTGTGGAGACCACTTTGGTGGTGAAAGGACGGCTACTAAGGTCTTTCAAAGCGGTTTTTATTGGCAGACTCTCTTTAGAGACTCCAGAGCATTTGTGAAAAACTGTTACAAATGCCAAAGAGCTGGGAATTTCTGATAAACCACTATTTTATGGTTTATCTTGTGCTTAATTGAGTGGTTTTTATCAACTCTTTACCCACTTATTCATACTATTTGCATGGTTTTACATTTGCTTTCCTAATTATGTGCTTTGATTGAAAACAGGCTTCTTTGGCTTTAAATTACCAAATATTAATCATCTCTTATTACCATTAGATGCCTTGATATGTGTGTTAAGTGTTTTCAGAGATTACAGGGCAGGAATAGCTTAGAGGATGGAAAGGAAGCATGCAAAAGTGGAAGGAATACAAGAAGTTGGAGAATTGCTAAGCTGTCCAGCCTGACCTCTTCGCACTCAAACGGCTATAACTTTAGCTACAGAGGTCCAAACGATGTGGTTTTAGTTGCGTTGGAAAGCTAACGTCCGAGGCTTCGATTTGATATATGATATGCTATATTTTCTCTGACGCTAGGTAACGCGAAAAATCAGTGTGTTTGAATTCGCAACCAGCAAATTCTAGGCTGTTTCTGACCCAATTTGCGGCCCAGAAAACACAGATTAGAGGCTATAAAGTGGGGGAATGCATCCATTCATGGGGGAAGCTCTCATATTTACAATTTTAAGATTTAGATGTAGTTTTTAGAGAGAGAGGTTCTCTCCTCTCTCTTTGGATTAGGATTTTGGATTTCTCTTAGTTTTAGGAGCGACTCTCAATCACAGGTTCTTTATTTTTATTTATTTTCCCAATTTAATTTATGAACTTTTCCATGTTATGATTTGAATATTTTATTTAATATAATTTGAGGTATTTCAGACTTATGATTGCTCCCTTTAATTTATTAATGCTCTGTGTTTATCCAAGTTATTTTCATTCAAGTAGACTTTCTTCCCTTTTGGATTTGGTTGAATCATTGGAAACACTTGAGTTATCAAACTCATTGTTGATTGAAAATTGGAATTCTTCAAGAATTAATTCGAGTTCCAATAACTCTAGCCTTTCTCAAGGAAAGACTATAGGACCTGAGGAATAAAAATTAATTCATCCACTTAACTTACCTTCATAGTTAGAGGTCAATAAAGTGGGAGAAAAATCCAATTCTCATTACAATTGATAAGGATAACCAGGATAGGACTTCCTGTTTTCATACCTTGCCAAGAGTTTATTTTATAGTTATTTATTTATTTTATTCTTCTTATGCAACATACTTCTCCCTAATTTCTAAAACCCCTAATTTACAAACTCATAACCAATAATAAGAACATACCTCCCTGCAATTCCTTGAGAAGACGACCCGAGGTTTAAATACTCGGTTATCAATTTTAAAGGGGTTTGTTACTTGTGACAACCAAAACGTTTGTACGAAGGGATTTTTGTTGGTTTAGAGACTATATCTACAACGCGACTGCTTTTATAAAATTCTTTACTGGCAAAAATCCTCTCGTCAATCTCCCTGTCAACCATGAGATGCCAGAACAGGGAATTTTAGAGATTGAGTTATTTGATGTGTGGGGAATTGATTTCATAGGTCCTTTCCCACCCTCATACTCAAACGCTTATATCTTAGTGGGGGTTTACTATGTGTCCAAGTAGGTGGAAGCTGTGGCTTTACCCACTAATGATGTCAAAGTGGTGCTGGGCTTCTTGTAAAAACATACTTTCAGCCGGTTTGGTGTCCCAAGGACACTTATCAGTGATGGAGGAAGCCACTTCTGCAATAGACAGTTGGACTCACTTCTGCAAAGATACGGAGTCTATCATAAGGTGGCAACCGCTTATCACCCACAGACAAGTGGACAGGGTGAAGTCTCCAACAGAGAACTCAAGAGGATCCTGGAGAAGACTGTGATCACTTTAAGGAAGGATTGGGAAAGGAAGCTTTGATGATGCTCTCTGGGCATACCGAACTACATTCAAGACTCCTATTGGGATGTCCTTATACCAGTTAGTCTATGGTAAGGCCTGTCACTTGTTAGTGGAGTTGGAGCACAGAGCATACTAGGCAACAAAGTTTCTGAACTTTGATACCAAGGCTGCAAGAGAAAAGAGATTGCTCTAACTGAATGAGCTTGATGAGTGTAGAAACTCTGCTTATGAGAATTCCAAGCTCTATAAAGAGAATACCAAGATGTGACATGACAAGAAGATAGCCACAAGAGCTTTTGAGCTAGGCCAGCAAGTGTTATTGTTCAATTCAAGGCTCAAGCTCTTTTCCGAGAAGCTGAAGTCCTGGTGGTCAGGACCTTTCATAGTAACCAGAGTTTCACCGTATGGTCATGTAGAACATTAGGAAGAGAATTCTGATAGATGATTTACAGTCAATGGCCAGAGGTTAAGGCATTATGTTCGAGGGGTGGCGCCAAACTTAGGGTTTCCAAGTTTGGCGCCAGGAATGACGTAACATTGAGGAATTTTGCTGGAGGGGGCGCCAAACTTGGATTTCTCGAAGTTTGGCGCCACCAATAAGAAAACAAGGCAAATTTTCACTAACAGGGTGGCGCCAAACTTGGCCCCCTGGAGTTTGGCACCACCAAGGAAAAAACAATCATCAAGGGTGGCGGCAAACTTGGGCTGTTGGCGCCAGGAGAAGGCAATTGTTACTGGACATATGGCGCCAAACTCCACCTTTCTCAAGTTTTGCACCAGCATCCCAAAATCATGCAAAATTGGAATCGAATCTCAATGATTCACAACCCAAACTTCTTCTCTTGTAATTTTCCTTCCCCGAATCTCTCTCTAATTCCATCCAATCTTCGTTTTTACCTTTCCCAAATCCCCCTTCATTCCCATCAAACCCTTTCCCTAAAACTTCACCTGTGACCAAGCCCCCCCACCAACCTTCCTTCCCTCCACATTACCCCCTCCCTTACCTATATAAACCCCTTCTCCCTTCACCCTAGCCACAATAACAATACACTTCTCCCCTCATCCCTTTACAAACATTCTTTTTTTTCTTACTCACAACATAATCCCTTACTCTTCAACTGAAACTCCCAGCACCCTTTCGTACTTCCTTTCTTCTTTTTAAGTCCACAGCCCCTATATTTTTTTATATATATTTCAATTTTCTCTTTCCTTTTATTTTCCTCCTCCTCCATTACACCCTTCCACCTTATCTCTATCCTTTTTCTCTCTTTCTTCCTCCTTGCTCTATTTTATTTTGCTCAAGGATGAGCAAGGATTCAAGTTTGGTGTCGTCGCTTTACTTATTTTCTGTTTATTCTCATGGCACCAAAGACCATTGAGGCTTCAAAAAAGAGGAAAGGAAAAGAATCGGCCACTGGTTCTTATGATTCACAGAGATTCTGCTCCAAATTACATGAGGAGCATTTTTATGATGTCACTTACAAGAGGATTGTGATTTTGGAAGTGAAATTTGCACTTCAACCGGATGAATATCCAGAAATTCAGTTTCAGATTCAGAGGTGAGGGTGACAATTTCTGTGTAACCCGCATACTAAGATCGGACAATTTATGGTTTAGGAATTTTATGGTAACCTCTAGATCACCTTCAAGGATGTCACTGGGGTCAATGAAAAGAACCATCAGAGCTTCGTTAGAGGAAAAATCCTTGACTTCAGCCCATGAAATATCCAATAGACCTTCCGATTGTCACTTATTGATCATATGGATGAAGAATGCTATAGCAAAAAGGTAAACCAAGATCAGCAATTAGATCAAGTGCTCACTGATATATGCATTCCATGGGCCCAGTGGAGAATAGGTTCGAAAAGTAGACTATACTAGCTTAAGAGCAGTGACCTTCTTCCTTTTGCTAGGAGATGGCTAGACTTCATCCAGAGGTCTCTCATGCCCACTAGCAACCAGTTCGAATACACTGTGGACCGAGTCATTATGATTCACTGCATTATGAAGGGAGAGGTAATGGAGGTAGAGGACATCATTGCATAGTAAATCTATAGCATTGCCTCCAACTCCTCTAAGAATGCTAAGCCGGGTTTCCCGTACCTCATCTACCGCCTCTGTGAGGTTGCTAAGGTAAAGGTGGATTATTATTTCCCTATTCCAGTTGAGAGGCCTATCACTAGGAAGACTATAGAATATGTCAGGGAATACCAGAAGATCCACAAAAGGGAGCAAGCTGAAGAAGAGGCTTAGTAGGACCAGCCTCCTTTGCCTCAGGGACACTATTTCCTTCCTTAGGAGTACTGGAAGCATCTCACATCCTCCTTTGAGCAGATGAGGATGAAACAGGATAGCTGCTGGGAGCAGCTTACTTCCACCCTCGATCAAATGAGGGCACTACAGGATAGTCAGAGCACTCTTCTCCATCAATTGGCAGTGGAGCAAGATACTAAATGCCATGAGCTTTTTTAGCTGAGGCACGACTATGGGCGTCTGAGAGGACTATATGGACCAAAACCTGAGGAGAGAGACCCCCTTTTCACTTTCTATTTCCTTCCGTTACTATTATGTTATATTCCTATCTTCTGTTGCTTTGTTTGCTTGCATGATCTTTAGTATTTTCAGTTCTTAGGTTTAGTTTCATTTTGTTGTTTGCTTTTAATTTGAAAAATATGTCTCATTGACATGGCGGAAATTGGCGAATTAAGAATTGTTATAAGATATACGTCGCAAGTATAGTTCTTAACCAACCAGAAATCCACGTATTAATTTAGAAGGGTTGTCACAAAAATTAAAATTAAAATACTGGGAGTATGAATCCCAGGTCGTCTCCCAACGAGTTGTAAAAAAGTGTGCTATTTTATTAATCAGATGTTTTCAAAAAGAGTTTGAGTTGAATAAACAGGAAATTAAATTGGAGAAATTAAGTAATTTAAAAAAAAGCCTTGACTGGGAGTAGATTAGTTGGAAGCCCTATTCTTGTTGCAGTACTCTCAAGATTAATTGATAATTGAAGGTTGTTCTATTTAGTTATCCCTTACTAGGTAAGGGAAAGTCAAACAAGTTAGAATGCTGTTTCTATTCACAAGTTCCAATCCGCTCAATTGAAAAGGATTAGTGTCAATGACTAGAGAACATTCCAACAGTAAACTCAATTACAATTTTTCTTTTAAGCACCCCAACTCAATGGTTCCTTTCAATCAACCCCCCATCAAGTTAGGAAACTACTTGCTCATTGTGAATGTAGAACTCATAACATAGGAAAGGGAATTAAAGAAAGATATGATAAATAAAACTCAAAGGAATCAATTAAAAATAAAAGTAACTCTTGTATTAATAAATTCTAAAATAATCCAATAGTAAAATTGAGTAAATTAAAGGACATGGAAGAGTAAAGCCAAGTAAAGAAAACGAACTAGAATGACGAAGTCTTAATGAGGTAAAAACTCTTCTCAATATCCCAATGCAAAGAGCAATAGAAAATAAAATCTGAAGAATTATGTATGTGTAGAGAGAAAACCTAGAGGAGGAGTAAAACTAGATCTAAAACTAAAAATTGTGTAGAATGAATGTTGTTTTTGGTTTCTGCATGTTCTCTGGCTCTAGTCTGCTTTTTTGGGCCGAGAACTGGGTCAAAGTAGGGCCCAAAATTGCCCCCAGCGAATTCTGCAGATTATGCAGATCGCGCACGTCACGCAATCGCGTCATTCATGCGGACGCGTCATTCGGCATTTTGCTCGCCACGCGGGCGCGTCGTCCACGCCTCCGCGTCACTTGTGCTATTCCAATCCGCGTGGTTACGTGAGCCATGCGGCCGTGTCACTGCGATTTCATCTCTTTCGCGTGGTCGCGTGAGCCATGCGGCCGCGTCACTTCTCGCTGGTCATCTCCTCAATTTCTTGTGTTCCTTCCATTTTTGCAAGTTTCTTTTCCAATCTCTAACTCATTCATGCCCTATAAAGCCTGAAACACTTAACACACAGATCACGGCATCGAATGGAATAAAGGAGAATTAAAATACATAATTAAAAGTCTCTTGGAAGCAAGTTTTCAATCATAAAGCATCTTTAGGAAGGAATTACAAATGCATGCTTATTTAATGAATAAGTGGGTAAAGATCATGATAAAACCACACAATTAAACACAATATAAACCATAAAATAGTGGTTTATCAACCTCCCCACACTTAAACATTAGCATGTCCTCATGCTTAGTTGAAGGAGATAAAACAGATGAGTAGGAACATGTAAAACTCATGCAATGCAACCTATATATGTGAATACAACTATATGATCCTTGTCCACTTGATCAATAGTAAATAAGCTCTTCAAAACAATTACAAATCAAATTCCACTAATTCAATTCTTATACAGTAAGAACAGATAAAAATGCAAGAAGGTAGCTCATAAAAGCAGGGAACATAGAATTTTAAGCATTGAACCCTCACTGATGATGTATGTACGCTCTAATCTCTCTAGTGTATAGGGAAATCACTCTATCCTTCTCTAATCATGCTCTCTAATTTTTTTGTTCTTCTCCTAACCAATCAACAATATTTAATATACCAATAAAAACATCATGAGGTATTTTCAAGGTTGTAATGGGGCTAAGGTAATGGTAAGGATACATATATGGCTAAGTAAGCTTATAAACTGAATCTTTAATTAACCCAAGCTTTAACATAACCTATATATATTCTGTATAACTTTAGAATTCATACCTAGCTACCCAGAATTTTCCTTTCACATTCCATACTCATGTATCAACTTTTTATTTTAATTTTATCATACATGCATTGATCTTTGAATTCTTAACTTAACATTGGGATAATTTTGTCCCCTTATTTATTTATTGAATATTTTTGGTTTTTTTTTTCATAAGCATAAAAATAAACATATCTTATCAATGCACATAGATTTTTAATTTTTATAGTTTCACATGAGTAGGTCTCCAAATTTCCATTATATTATCATGACACATTCCCTTATTATCTTTTGTTCCGACAATTTCTCATACTTAATTAGCACACACAATTCTATCTTAAGCTAACCAAAGATTCAGTTTGGGATATATAATTGTTTTTCCGCTTAAGGCTAGTAATGTGGTAAAATATAGAACAAATGGGATTTAAAGGCTCAAAGTGGCTAACAAAGGTAATTGAAAGGGTAATCTTAATTTGGATAAGTGAGCTAAACAAATAATGGCCTCAATCACATGCAAACATATAAATATAATAAACATTGGACATATAGGATGAAACAAAATATAGATTACAATCATAGAGAAGTAAACACACAAGAATAAAATAATTATGGTTAAATAATGTAACCATGCATAAAGGCTCAAATCTCACAGGTTGTATGTTCTTTAGCTTAAAAATTATGTTCCAAATACAACTTCAAGCAAATTCAACATAAAAGTTTTAATTAAAATTAGTGAAATTTTGTTCCAAAAATAGAGTCTTAGAAGAAACTTATTGTCTTTTCAATCAAGTAGAACATGCATGCAACTAATCTATTACTATGCAATTTATCCTATTCTACAAAAGAAAAACTAACTAAATATCCTAATTTATTGGTGTTTAGGGAAGAGAAATTACCTCCGGAAGTCAGGTACTGACCGACCTCCCCACACTTAAGGCTTTGCACCGTCCTCGGTGCCATCTGTCAGAAACAAAGGTGGGCTGGTAGCAGTATCTCCATAGTCTGGGCCATCATGGCTTCCTATGCTGGTAAAGGAAGTGGAATCCAGGGTGTCTGAGTCCTTGAATTTTCCCATAATCAACTCCTTGAGGTATGTGAATTGGCACTTGTTACGGTGCTCTCTCATTTTAGCTTTGTGTTCCTGCCGATCCAACCTTTTGAGTATCTGATGGAGCAGTTGGTCTGTTGTAGGTGCTTATGGTGTTGAAGAAGGAATATCTTCAACCGGTTCAGTCTGATGGCTTGTGGCGGCTGGTGGAGGTCTGATGTATTTCCCGTTAGGGACATATTGATCATTCCGTGGAAGCATGGCTTTGGTGTCCCCAACTCTGTAGGAGACTCCGGCTGCTGAGACAAGATCTGAGACCAAGGCGGGAAAAGGTAAGTTGTCTGCAATTTGTACATGTCCCATGGCATTTCGGATGTGTCTTGGTAGGTTCAAAGGTTGGTCTGTAAGGATGCACCATAGTAGAACGGCCATGTCCACAGTGAAGGAGGACTCGTGAATGCTCGGGAAGACGTAATGGGACATGATCTGTGCCCATACGCGAGCCTCCAGGGTAAGTGCTGAAGCCGATATTCCCTTAGGGCGAGTACGATGGTATCCGTAGATCCAGTGGCTGCCAGGTAGTGCGATAACTCTGAGAACGGCATCCCAGTCAAATTGGTACATCTGGCGCTTGAGTGTGGCTTCTTGAAAGGCGTCCAAACCTTCTGGAATAGGGGGAAGACCTAGAGCTCTTTGAATGGCCTCTTCTGTAATGGGGACTTGTTTCTGACGGACAAAGATAGACTGCAGGGTTGGCAGGTGGAAGTTAGAGTAGAACTCGACTACCCAAGAAAGATTGACCTGCCTCGGCTGTCTCTGTAGGAAACCCCATTGTCTTTGTGCAATTTACAGCTCAACAAAGGTAGCAATATGGTTTGGGAGGAGAAGAAGGTATTCGTTGTTGTAGCTCTGACGTGGTCGAAATTGGCGAGTTAAGAATTGTTATAAGATATGCGTTGCAAGTATAGTTCTCAACCAACCAGAAATCTGCTTATCAATTTAAAAGGATGTCACAGAAATTAAAGTTAAAATACTGGGAGTATGAATCCCAGGTCGTCTCCCAATGAGTTGCAGGAAAGTGTGCTATTTTATTAATCAGATGGTTTTCAAAAAAGATTTGAGTTGAATAACAGGAAATTAAATCAGAGAATTAATGTAATTTAAATAAAAGCCTTGACTGGGAGTAGATTAGTTGGAAGCCCTATTCTTGTTGCAGTACTTTCAAGATTAATTGATAATTGGGGTTGTTCTGTTTAGTTATCCCTTACTAGGTAAGGGAAAGTCAAACAAGTTGGAATGCTGTGTCTATTCACAAGTCCCAATCTGCTTACTTGGAAGGACTGGCGTTAGTGACTAGAGAGCAAACCAATAATAAACCCAATTACAATTTCTCCCTTGAGCACTCCAACTCAAGGGTTCCTTTCAATCACCTCCCCAACAAGTTAGGGTACTACTCGCTCATTGTGAATGTGGAATTCATAACATAGGAAAGGGAATTAAAGGAAGACATGATAAATAAAACTCAAAGGAATTAATTAAAAATAAAAATAACTCTTGTATTGATAAATTCTAAAATAATCCAACAGTAAGATTGAAATAAATTAAAGGACATGGAAGAGTAAAGCCAAGTAAAGAAAACGAACTAGAATGACGAAGTCTTGATGAGGTAACAACTCTTCTCAATATCCCAATGCAAAAAGCAATTAAAAAAATCCTAAGAACTACGAATGTGTAGAGAGAAAACCTAGAGGAGAGGAAAATTAGATCTGAAAACTCGGTCAAAACAGGGCCCAAAATCGCCCCCAGCGATTCTGCAGATTATGCAGATCGCGCACGTCACGCGATCGCGTCATTCATGCGGACGCGTCATTCGGCGTTTTGCTTCTCAACGCGGGCACGTCGTCCACGCCTCCGCGTCGCTTGTGCTATTCCATCTGCGCGGTCGCGTGAGCCATGCGGCCCCGTCAATGCGATTTTCTCTCTTTCGCGCGGTCGCGTGATCCATGCGGCCGCGTCACTTCTCGCTGGTCATCTCCTCAATTTCTTGTGTTCCTTCCATTTTTGCAAGCTTCCTTTCCAATCTCCAACTCATTCATGCCCTATAAAGCCTGAAACACTTAACACACAGATCACGGCATCGAATGGAATAAAGGAAAATTAAAATACATAATCAAAAGTTTCTAGGAAGCAAGTTTTCAATCATGTAATAAATTTAGGAAGGAAATATAAATGCATGCTAATCATATGAATAAGTGGGTAAAGATCATGATAAAACCACACAATTAAACATAATATAAACCATAAAATAGTGGTTTATCAAGCTCCTTTCTGCCAGGATATGGAACATCTGCTCACAGTAGCAGTTGGGAAATCGCATAGTGTCCTTTGCTGTGAGGGCTTTTTCTTTATCATCAACCTTTATAATCCTCTTAGTTCTTTTTGTTGAGGGTTTAACCGCAGTTGAAGAGGGTTCTGCCACTAATGCTCTCTTTGTTCCTCTTCTTGCTGGTTGTTTGGGAGTAGCCTTCTCCTTTCCTTTCTTGGTGGCCATCCTAAAAAAGGGAATAGGAAGGAAATTAAGTTCAAAGAGAAAGAGTAAGGAAGAGGGTTGTAGGAGTGATAATCAGTGCACGATAAAGAGGATGTCGTTAACACATGGTCATGACTACATGTGAAAAGTTCATCAAAGGGAATAAAGCAAGTGCATGTGAGGACAATTAAATGCAAGAGGTTTATTGGCATGCAGGCAAAGGCATGAGGAGCATAGATCAAGCATTCAATGTCCAAGTTAGGTTACCAAGTCTTTCAAACTAACCATTTATTTGTAATAACAATTATATTTAAGTAATAAAATATAAAAAAGGTTTTGTGAAAAGCAAGCATTGAATAGTAAAGTAATGTAGAAAAGTGCATAATGCCATATGGGCTTTTTCACAAACACATAGCATGCATGATAATTAAGGTATAGAAAGTATTAAATTGAACATGCAAACAACCTTTTAAAAAGTAATATATAATTGCCAAACAAATTTACAACAATCTACAAGCATATAATGAGAAATAATGACTCAAATAAAATTCCAACACCAAGTAAGAGAGAAAAAGAAAATATGGATAATAAAAGTAAAAAAGAAAAGAAAAGAAAGTAAAATATAAAAGAAGAAGAATAATAGAAAAGTAAGGGGAGAAGAAGAAAAGAAAACCTTGTTAATGGAGGTGAGAGAGAGAGAGAGAGTAGAAAGTGAGAAAGAAGGAAGAAGGAAGAAGGGAGGAGGAAGAAATAAGGAGGGAAAAGAGAAAATAGGATTCGGGGAGAAAAAGATAAGATAAGTGGCAGATCAGGGAAGCTGTGCGGCGTAATCGATGCAGTCGCGTGGGGCACGCGGTCGTGCGATTTGCGCTTATACTGATTGACGCGGTCGCGTCGGTCACGCGATCGCGTGACCCGTTTTATGCCACTAGCGCGAGGGCAGCCTCGCACTCGCACAACTCTCTGTTCAAAATCATTAATGGCCAAATATTGGGTGACGCGATCGCGTGGGGCATGCGATCGCGTGAGTGGCCATTATGAGGGTATGACGCGGTCGCTTCGGTCACGCGTCCGCGTGGGAAGAATTATGCGTTCAGCACCAATCCAGCACCACTCTAGCACCACTTTTGGTCATGCACCCTTTTCAGGTCGAAATCCAAGGCACGCGGCCGTGTGGGAGGCCAATGTTCCCAAGTGACGCGGCCATGTCGGCGACGCGGTCACGTGGGGCGTTTTGTGCCACTGGCACGCCTCCAGCCACGCTCTTGCGGGACTCTCTGTTTGTTTTATTATTTCCTCCCATCTCCTGCGACGCGGACGCGTCAATGAGGCGGTCGCGTCGCGTGAATTTTTTTTAAATAAAATTATGTAAATGCAGATGCACGAAATGTACTAATAAAGAGAAGAGTTATTGAATAGGAAAACTGAGAATAAAGAAAAGAACGATCATACCATGGTGGGTTGTCTCCCACCTAGCACTTTGCTTTAACGTCCGTAAGTTGGACGCTCCACTAGCTCAGGCTTCGGCTATGTGGGGATCTTCCAAGAGGAAGATCTCGAACTCCTTGTTTTTCTTCAGCTTCTCGCCATGGTACAACTTTAAACGATGTCCATTAACTTTGATAAGTTCAGAGCTTGAAGGATGGCTTAGGTGGTAAACTCCGTATGGTTCGGCCTTCTCTACTCTGTATGGACCTTCCCATCTTGACCTCAACTTGCCTGGCATGAGCCTTAGTCGAGACTTGTAATGGAGGACTAAGTCCCCAGGTTGGAACTCTTTTCTCTTGATGTGCTGATCATGTACAGACTTCATCTTCTCCTTGTATAGTCTTGAGTTCTCATAAGCTTCTAGGCGAAGGCTTTCCAGTTCTAGCAGTTGCAACTTCCTTTCAGCTCCGGCTTTCTCAATTCCAATGTTGCACTCCTTTACTGCCCAAAAAGCTTTGTGCTCTACTTCAACAGGAAGATGACAAGCTTTACCATAAACTAAGCGGAAAGGACTCATCCCAATGGGTGTTTTGTATGCTATTCTGTATGCCCAGAGTGCATCTTGTAGCCTGGCGCTCCAGTCTCTTCTATGAGGTTTGACTATCTTCTACAAGATACGCTTTATCTCTCTATTTGACACCTCAGCTTGCCCGTTAGTTTGAGGGTGGTAGGCTGTTGCAACCTTATGAATTATCCCATGCTTCTTCATTAATCCTGTTAGTCTCCTGTTACAAAAGTGGGTGCCTTGATCGCTCACGATTGCTCGTGGTGATCCAAAGCGACAAATAATGTGGTTTCTCACAAAGGAAACAACAGTGTTAGCATCATCAGTGCGGGTAGGAATTGCTTCCACCCATTTGGAAACGTAATCCACAGCTAACAATATGTAAAAATAACCATTAGAATTTGGAAATGGACCCATGAAGTGAATGCCCCAAACGTCAAAGATTTCACAGAAAAACATAATTTGTTGAGGCATCTCGTCCCTCTTGGATATATTACCAAATTTTTGGCATGGAAAACAAGATCTACAAAATTTAGCAGCGTCTCTAAAAAGTGTAGGCCACCAGAATCCACAATATAAGATTTTTCTAGCTGTTCTTTGAGGGCCAAAATGTCCTCCACTCTCAGATGAGTGACAGGCCTCTAAGATGGACTGGAATTCTGATTGAGGCACACACCGTCTAATTACCTGGTCAGTGCCACATCTCCATAAATATGGATCATCCCATATATAATATTTAGACTCGCTTTTCAGCTTGTCTCTTTGATGCTTAGAAAAGTTTGGAGGAAAGGTGCGGCTAACTAGATAATTAGCTACAGGTGCATACCAAGGGACTACCTCAGATACTGCTTGCAGGTTATCAAAGGGGAAATTATCAGCTATACGAGTGGGGTCATTTGTAATGTGCTCAAGGCGACTCAAATGGTTTGCCACTAAATTCTGGTTATCAATCCTATCCTTAATTTCTAAATCAAATTCTTGTAATAGCAGTATCCAACGTATAAGCCTTGGTTTGGACTCCTTTTTAGCTAATAGATACTTTAGAGCTGCATGGTCTGAGTACACTACTACCTTCGTACCAAGTAAATAGGCTCTGAATTTATCCAGAGCAAAAACAATAGCAAGTAGCTCTTTCTCAGTAGTAGTGTAATTGGACTGAGCGGCATCTAAAGTTCTAGACGCATAAGCAATAACAAAGGGGTCCTTACCTTTACGCTGAGCCAGTGCAGCTCCTACTGCATGATTGGAGGCGTCGCACATTATTTCAAATGGCTGGCTCCAGTCTGGTCCTCTCACAATTGGAGCTTGTGTCAGGGCGGTCTTCAGCTTATCAAATGCTTGTTTATAATCCTCACTGAACTCGAACTCAATATCCTTCTGCAGTAGCCTGGATAAAGGAAGTGCTACCTTACTGAAGTCCTTAATGAATCTCCTGTAAAAACCTGCATGGCCAAGGAACGAATGGACTTCCCTCACAGAAGATGGGTAAGGTAAACTAGAAATAACATCCACCTTTGCTGGATCTATAGAAATGCCAGTATTAGACACAACATGTCCCAGTACAATATCTTGTTTTACCATAAAGTGACATTTTTTCAAAATTTAATACAGGGTTTGTACTGACACATCTATCTAATACTCTAGATAATTCATCTAAGCAAAGGCTAAAGGAATCGCCATATACACTAAAATCATCCATAAAAACTTCCATACAGTCCTCAATAAGATCAGAGAAAAGACTCATCATGCACTTTTGGAAGGTAGCTGGTTCATTGCACAAGCCAAAGGGCATCCTCTTGTAAGCATAAGTCCCAAAAGGACATGTAAAAGTGGTCTTTTCTTGATCCTCAGGAGCTATATGATTCTAGAAATAACCTGTGTAACCATCTAAAAAACAATAATGTGATTTACCTGACAGGCAATCCAGTATTTGATCAATGAATGGAAGAGGATAGTGATCCTTACGGGTTGCTTGGTTGAGGTGTCTGTAGTCAATGCAGACCCTCCAAGCGTTCTGAACTCTGGTTGCCATGAGCTCTCCATGCTCATTCTTCACTGTAGTGACTCCAGACTTCTTTGGCACCACTTGTACTGGGCTTACCCATTCACTGTTTGAGATGGGATATATGATATCTGCCTCCAATAGTCTGGTCACTTACTTCTTGACAACCTCTAAGATAGTGGGATTCAGTCTTCTCTGGGGTTGACGGACAGGTCGTGCTCCCTCTTCTAAAAATATTCTATGCTCACAGACTTGAGGGTTGATGCCTACTATGTGTGCCAAACTCCAACCAATTGCCTTCTTGTGCCTCCTCAGTACACTAAGTAACTGCTCTTCTTGTTGAGAAGTGAGTTCCCTTGCAATGATAACTGGAAACTTATGCTCGTCTTCAAGGTAAGCATATTTGAGGTGTAGAGGAAGGGGTTTCAATTCTAATTTCTGATCATGGTCAGGCTCTGGGTTGTCTGGAGCTGGTAACAATGGTAAAGCACTGTCATTGTCCTCTGAGAATGTCCCCATACTTGGACCTTGTCCCAGGTTCTTCTCTTCAAATTCCTCCTGGTGAACTTCAGCCACGGTTTCATCTATAATGTCACACTGGAGGATAGAATGATCCTCCGGAGGATGCTTCATAACTCCATTCAGATTGAAGATTACTACTCGGCCATCTATTTCAAAAGAGTATGTTCCTGAAAAAGCATCTAATTTGAACTTCGAGGTCTTCAGGAATGGTCTTCTGAGTAGGATTGATAACGGCTTCTCTGAGTCATTTTGGGGCATCTCCAGGATATAAAAATCAATGGGAAATGTGAGCCCCTTAATGCCCACTAATACATCTTCAGCAACTTCAGCCACTGTAATAATGCTTTTATCTGCTAACACAAAACGAGCTGCCGACCTTTTTAAGGGAGGGAGCCTCAAAATATCATATATAGACAAAGGTATTATACTCACACATGCTCCTAAATCGCACATGCAGTCAGAAAATACTACACCACCAATAGTACAATTAACCATACATGGACCTGGGTCACTACACTTTTCAGGTAGACCTCCCATTAAAGCAGATATGGAACTACCTAAAGGAATAGTTTCTAATTCATTAATTTTGTCTTTATGTATACATAAATCTTTTAGAAACTTTGCATATTTAGGTACCTATTGAATAACATCAAAAAGAGGAACAGTTACCTCAACCTTTTTGAATATCTCTACCATTTTGGGATCAGGTTCCAGCTGCTTCCTGGGCTTCCTGGCAAGATGTGGAAATGGAATGGGAGTGGTGTCTTCTGCAGTATCTGCGCCCTGTGGTGCTTCCTCCTGTGGTTGGATTTCTTCTTTTTCAACTATGTCCTGTATGTCCTCTTCCTCTTCAACATCTTCTATTTCCACTACCTCTTCAGCTGACGCGTTTTCTAGTGGGCTTGGCTCCTCCTGATTCCTCTCCTGCAGTGTGGTTCCGGACCTTAGGATGATGGCATTAATGCCACCCTTTGGATTGGGTAATGGTTGAGAGGGAATTCCACTAGAGCTCAAAGGCTGGTTATTAGAGTTATTCATTGATCCAATCTGTGAGACAAGAGCTTGCAAAGTAGAGTTCAGACCATTTAGTGTAGCATAAAGGTTATTTTCCATAGTCTGTTGTCTCCGATCAATAGATTGTAGTAAGTCATCATTAGAAGATGAGGAAGGATAAGTAATTTGAGAGGTTTGCTATTGGGTATTCTGTGGTCCTTGGGATTGCCTTAGGTGAGGTGCTCTGTAGGGCTGGTTCTGGTTCTGCTGCCTGTTGTTATTATTATTCTACCTCTGATTTCCCTGATTGTCTCTATCTCCTCTATTGTTATTGTCCCTTCAATTTTGGTTAGAATTGTCCTGCCATCCATGGCTGTAATTGCCACCTTGATTGTACCCTTGGTTGGGGCGGTCATAGAAGTTATGAGTGGCTGCCACGGTGTTGTCTTCCTGCTGGAGCTGCGGACATTCGTCAGTATAATGGCTACAATCATCACAGATTCCGCAAACTCTCTGTGAGACTAACTGTTGGCTTTACTTTGGTAGAGAAGGTTGAGCATGCTGAACTTGTTGTTGATTCAATTGCATCTGCTTCAGCAAGTTGGTCATTTCACAAATACTCTGAGTTAGAGCAGCAGTCTCTCTGCTAAAGGATACTTCTGCAACAGCTTTTGAACGGCCTTATTTCTGCCTGTGATTCCGAGTAGATTCAGCTAAGTCGCTGATCAATTGCCATGCCTCATCAGTGGTCTTGTACTTTTTCATAGACCCATTGCTAGCACTTTCCAATGTGGTCTTATCTTGGGGCCTCATGCCCTGTGTGACGTAACCGAGCAACACTATCTTGTCAATCATATGGTGGGGGCATGCTTCCAGAAGATTATTGAAGCGCTCCCAGTATTCATAGAGAGTCTCAGATTCGTCCTGAACAATCATGGAAATATCTTTTCTCAGGGGCCCCAGCCTCTTGGATAGTAACTCTCCTAGGTTCTGCCATGTCACCTACACATAAATCAACCGAATCAGTAGAACGGGGGCTAGTTTCTTCCTCAAATGACGTTTCAGATCCGCCCTCGGAGAGGACTAACCGACGCTGAGCTTGCCTTATTCGTGAAATAGTTCTTTCAATCTCAGGATCGAATGCGGGCAAGCTTGGATCAGGAAGTGAACGCGTCATCTAACGAAAGAAACAAGCAGCTCATAGTAGCAAGATAAAATAAAATGCAAATAAATAAATTCCAATTAATAATTTTAGCACTCTATTGCAACTCCCCGGCAACGGCGCCAAAAATTGACGTGGCAGAAATTGGCGAATTAAGAATTGTTATAAGATATGCATCGCAAGTATAGTTCTTAACCAACCAGAAATCCACGTATCAATTTAGAAGGGTTGTCACAAAAATTAAAATTAAAATACTGGGAGTATGAATCCCAGGTCGTCTCCCAACGAGTTGCAGAAAAAGTGTGCTATTTTATTAATCAGATGTTTTCAAAAAGAGTTTGAGTTGAATAAACAGGAAATTAAATTGGCGAAATTAAGTAATTTAAATAAAAGCCTTGACTGGGAGTAGATTAGTTGAAAGCCCTATTCTTGTTGCAGTACTCTCAAGATTAATTGATAATTGAAGGTTGTTCTGTTTAGTTATCCCTTACTAGGTAAGGGAAAGTCAAACAAGTTGGAATGCTGTTTCTATTCACAAGTTCCAATCCGCTCAATTGAAAAGGATTAGTGTCAGTGACTAGAGAACATTCCAACAGTAAACCCAATTACAATTTTTCTTTTAAGCACCCCAACTCAAGGGTTCCTTTCAATCAACCCCCATCAAGTTAGGAAACTACTCGCTCATTGTGAATGTAGAACTCATAACATAGGAAAGGGAATTAAAGAAAGACATGATAAATAAAACTCAAAGGAATCAATTAAAAGTAAAAGAAACTCTTGTATTAATAAATTCTAAAATAATCCAATAGTAAAATTGAGTAAATTAAAGGACATGGAAGAGTAAAGCCAAGTAAAAAAAACGAACTTGAATGATGAAGTCTTGATCAGGTAATAACTCTTCTCAATATCCCAATGCAAAGAGCAATAGAAAATAAAATCCTAAGAATTATGAATGTGTAGAGAGAAAACCTAGAGGAGGAGTAAAACTAGATCTAAAACTAAAAATTGTGTAGAATGAATGTTGTTTTTGGTTTTTGCATGTTCTCTGGCTCTAGTCTGCTTTTCCGGGCCGAGAACTGGGTCAAAGTAGGGCCCAAAATCGCCCCCAGCGAATTCTGCAGATTATGCAGATCGCGCACGTCATGCGATCGCGTCATTCATGCGGACGCGTCATTCGGTGTTTTGCTCGCCACCCGGGCGCGTAGTCCACGCCTTCGCGTCACTGCGATTTCCTCTCTTTCGCGCGGTCGCGTGAGCCATGCGGCCGCGTCACTTCTCGCTGGTCATCTCCTCAATTTCTTGTGTTCCTTCCATTTTTGCAAGTTTCCTTTCCAATCTCCAACTCATTCATGCCCTATAAAGCCTAAAACACTTAACACACAGATCATGGTATCGAATGAAATAAAGGAGAATTAAAATACATAATTAAGAGTCTCTAGGAAGCAAGTTTTCAATCATAAATCATCTTTAGGAAGGAATTACAAATGCATGCTTATTTAATGAATAAGTGGGTAAAGATCATGATAAAACCACACAATTAAACACAATATAAACCATAAAATAGTGGTTTATCACTCACGTACCACGCACAAAGCTTTAATCTAAAAAGAAAAAGAAAAAGAAGTGATATTTTGCATGAGAAATTGAGTCTATATTTAAGAGTAGTCTTATTTACTTAAATGTGGTTGTGTTACCTGTGACTTTGAATGCATGTTATGAACAGTGCATATTTGAATCTGGATCAAAGAATGTTGATGCATGAGGAATAGGAATTTAGAGAAGTATTATGGATTCTCTAAACTAAACAAGAAATTAATCTTTGAAGCAAAAGAAACAGCAAAGAAAAAAAGAAAATAAAAGGCAAGGTTCAAGGCTCTGAGTATCAATGTCTAGGAAGGTCAAGTATGATTAAAAGCTCAAAGAGTTGTTCTCCTAGCCATATACTTGTGGTATGAATGTCTCAAGTAATTCTTGAGACAGAGCACTAAGAGTCGAGAACAAGTGCAATTACAGAGTATGCCAAAGGCTTTGAGCACCACTGTCTAGGAGCAATTGAAAGAGAAATCAGAACTCAAAAGAGTTTCCCAGTTAAGTGCTTGTAGAGTTTTTGTGTCAAGTACAGATTGAGATAAAATATTTAAAGTCACAGCTAGACTCAAGTTGCAAGCACTAGAGAAAAGAAAAGAAAAATGTTCTGTTCAAGGATTAATCCAAAGTAAAAAGGCAAGAGAATTCATAATATTATCCGGATTCTAATTCCAAATGACATTGACATTCCTAAGATTCAAAGGATAGTAAGATGCCAAGACTATTCAGGGTTTCAGTGTTGTTAACCCCACTTTGAGACAGACAGGAGCTCAATTGAGCACTCAACCATCATGCAAATTCACATCTTAAGTTTACATTGGCATTGGTTGCTTGAGCACAAGCAATAATTCAAGTTTGGTGTTGTCATACGTGAGCTTCTTTCTTATCTTTTCCTAGTGAATTTGCATTCAAATTTATTAAGTTTAATCAAGATTTAAGTACTTTTAAGCCACTATGAATGCAACTTTGAGTCGTGTACAATTTGGTTTATTTCAGGTAGCATTCAAGCGGATTTGACAGAGTTTAGAAGGAATAAATGGAGCCAGTACAACCCTAGGAGGTGGCGCCAAACTTGGCAATCTCCAAGTTTGGTGCCATGATCATCACAAGCTCCTCACTCACGCTCGCATGGTGGCGCCAAACTTGGGATATCCAAGTTTGGCACCAAGATCAAGAAAAAAGATCCCCTTTTGTGCTGCCTTAGTGGCGCCAAACTTGGTGCAGCCCACGTTTGGCGCCAGGATGAAGAAGAAGCAAGAAAAACACATGGGTGGAGTGACATATAATCCTTTTATATTTGGGTAATTAGGGTTTTTGTGGTTGATAAACTAGAATTGAACTTAACCCTCTAATTGAAATTAAGTGACCAAGGAATTGGCAGTTAACTAGGGTTCCGAGGGTTACCTGAAATAGTAGGTCGATCTCGGTTGAGATCTGTGGTGATGGTTGGAGCTGTCGTGTCTGACTTGTTGGACCTGGTGGTGCTGCTGATCCTTCGTCACCGGAGGCTGGTAATACCTGCAAGAGACTTCAATGCTTAAGTTAGCATGGGCTTTGAGCAGGTTTTTAGTAGAATCAGAGTATGAGTTATACCTGGGTGCTCTAGTGTATTTATAGTAGTGTAGGCTGACCTTTCTAGATAAGATAAGTTAGTTATCTTATCTTTATCTTTAGGTGAGGTCATCTTATCTCAGGGGAACTGCCTTTTTCTCTCTAGGTTTTAACTGCCGTGTCCCTTCATTTGGGCATGTTTGGGCCTCTCACGTCGATTTGGCCGAGCTCTTTTGAAGAAGAGGTCGGAGGTCCTGACCTGAAGAGGTCGGTTGCTTCATCTTCGATTCCCCTAGGTCGGATAGCTCGACCCAGGGTATGAACAGTGCCCCTGCTTGAGCTCGATTTTTACTTTTTTTAGGGTCGCATCTTCAGACTTTGACACTTTTGGAGAAGTCGAGCTCGAGCATTTTGCCTTTTGTCGATCTTTATATAACTCCAGCTGGGTTCCTTTGAATGCGAAGTGTTTTCCTCTTTTTTAATTGTTAGCACGCGTTGCACTTTTCTTGGAACGTGCGAGGGTTTAAAAGCTCATTAATACCTGTTCCAAGGGTTACCTGAAACTGTAGGTCGATCTTGGACGAGATCTTCTGTACTGGTCGGAGATGACGTGTCCGGCTGGTGGGTGGCGGCCGGAGCTGTCGTGTCTGACTTGTTGGACTGGCTGCACTGCTGATCCTTCATCACCGGAGGGTGGGGGGTATCTGCAAGAGACTCCGATGCTTAAGTTAGCATGGGTATTAAACAGGTTTTTAGTAGAATCAGAGTATGCGTTATACTTGGGTGCTCCAGTGTATTTATAATGGTGTAGAGTGACTTTTTTAGATAAGATAAGTTAGTTATCTTATCATATCTTATCTTATCTTTGGGTGAGGTCAGCTTATCTTCAAGGGAACTGCCTTTATCTCTTTAGGCTTGGATTGCCTTTGGATTTGGGTCGTGTTCCTCTATTTGGGCCCTTTACTTGGGCTTTCCTGTCGATTTGGCCGAGCTCTTTGCGAATAGGTCGGATAGCCTGACCTGAAGAGGTCGGTCGCTTTGTTACTGAACATCCCGGATCAGATAGCTCGACCCAGGGTATGAACAGTGCCCCTGCTCGAGCTCGGTCTTTCTTTTCGGGGTCGAGTCCTAGTTCTTTAAGACTTCGATCCTTCTCTAATGAAGCCGAACTCGAGCATTTGTCGACTTCTTTCTTTATAGAATCTTCCTTTTTTGAATGTGGAACGTTTTCTTCTGAAAGCGCGCGCTTTTATATTAGCGCTCTGTTCTTGGGAATGTGCGAGGGTTTAATACCTTCATTAATTGATTTTAATTGCCACATTTCCCTTGGCTTTTTATTTTGAACCTTACACGCAGAAACGGTTTCTCTTCTCCGTTTTTACTTCTAACTTCCCTTTTCTTTCTTCCTTTCTGTTTTCTGAAGTTTGCGGTTTTCATCTTTCTTTTCTGCGACGTCATTTGGTGATTTCTTGGTGTCTCTCTTTGCTCGGAAGGTGATTATGTCCCTTCGTCTTCGATCTTTCTACGAAACTTCTTCCTTTGTTCAGGTTGGTTCTTCTTTTCATCCTTTTTTCTGATAAGGCTTTGATTTTGACTGAATGTGCGTTGGAAATGCTTGAACCTTTTGGTAGTCTTGTGTTTGCTTGTTACTGTGATGTATTTTTTCTAGTTTCTTTTTCGTCTTTATGCATACTCCTGGTATTTCTGTTGAGGCTTTCTTCCACTTTGCATGTTCTGCTGTTGCTTCTGGTTGTTTTTTTTATACTTTGAAAAACTGTGTTTGTTTACTTCTGCAAAGATTGCCCCTTTTTGCCCTTTTGTAAGAGATGATCGATGCTTTGTTTTACTTTGTTTGTTCGGAGGGGGATTTTATTTCTCTGAAAAGGTTGCATCTTTGATGATATTTTGTTGTTTAGTAGCTTCGTTCATTGATCAAAACTGGGATAGTGAATCTGGGAGGTAGTTTATTTTGATGATCTGTGGCTCGTAGCTTTCTTCTCAAAGTGTCGCTTTAGTAGAAAGAAAAGGAAAAAAGGGGTTTATTGTTTTCTTGTTGGGACGTATCGAGATGTAGGCTTGTAGGTGTCCTTAGTCCCTGTCCTGTTAACTGCCCTCAAAGGATGCCCCTGGATCTTCTTGGTGTGGGTCCTGGGGTTTCCTTTTGATGCTTGTACTGCGTTGGATTATGTTGGCCGAGTTGTTTTGATTTTGTCTGAAATGGTTTTTAGTAATCCAATCTTCTTTTCTTGTTTGTAGGACTAGTTGGCCATGTCTTATCGCAAAAATATTGTAGAGATGTCTTCTAAAGTTCCTGAGGGGATGTCCGATTGGCTGGACTCCCTTGTCTTAATGTGTGTTTCTGTGGTGGATGCTGAGTTTTGTGTAGAGCTGAGAAAACATCATAGGCTTTGTGGTAGCGGTGCCCAGGAGAGGGATTATGAGCTTGTAGCACCTGACTCTGACGAGAGGGTTTGTTTTCCAACCTCGGTCGAGGGGGAGCGTCCCTTCTTCTATGCCTATGAATATTTCTTCAGCCAGTTGGACATTACCTTTCCCTTTACTGCCTTTGAGATTGATTTGTTGTGGTCGTGTAACGTCGCCCCGTCCCAGCTTCATCCAAATTCCTGTGGCTTTGTTAAGATTTTTCAGCTGCTTTGTCAGGAGTTAGGTGTCACACCTTCTCACACTCTTTTCCTCTATCTTTTTGTTTCAGCCAAGACCGGGGCTTCTTCCAAAAAGAAAGCTTCTTGGGTTTCCTTTAGATCTGCCCAGGGATATAAAGTTTTTACCATGTACGATGAGTCCTTTAAGGACTTTAAGAACTATTTCTTTAAAGTTCGAGCTGTTGAGGGGGCCCGCCCCTTTTTCCTTGATGAGAATGATGAGCTTGCTTTTCCTCTAGAATGGCAAAAGAATGTGACAGTGGGAGATGCTTGACGAGGTCGAGCGGGCTTTTGTTATTGTTCTTGAAGATATATGGGGGGAACCTCCCCACCTTGATACCAAAAAGTTTCTGGGGGACCCGTCCCTGGTCCGAATTGCGTTAGGTATTATCTGACTTGTTTTTGTCCTTGTTTTTAGCTTTGCCTTCTTTTCTTTGCGATTGTAACCCCTTACTGTGGTTGATTCTATTTTTTAGAGATGTCTAAAAATAATGACCCCATGAAGGACTTCAAGAAGGCCAAGAAGGCTGCTGCCGCTAAAAACATGTCGGTCAAGGTGGCAGGAGAGGGATCTTCTCAGGTTCAGGTGAAGCCATCCGTGCCGAGTTCACCGGGGCCGAGGAGGGTGATTCCTACTCCCCGGGTTCATCTGGCTAACCCTCCACAAACTTCAGCTGCTGGCGCTGGCGCTCCTCCTCCGAAAAAGCAAAAAACATCTGAGCCTTTTAACCTTGATGCCCCTAATTTTGATGCCGTCGAGTTTTTCGACCAGCAGATTGCCCCCTATGGAGGTCTTCCAATGGATCATGTGTCCATTCTTCATCACCTGGAGTTCATAACTAGAAGTAGTGTGAAGATGGCTCATATGGGTGCGGCTCTTTTTCGAACTGCTCAGGGTATCCCGGTTCATGCTACAAAATCTTTCATGCTAGAGGCTAAGTCGGAGTTTGATAGAATAAAAGGTTTGAAGGAGGAGCTGGAGGTAAAGTTGGCGAAGGTGGAGAAAGAATTAGAGGGTGAAAAGGCTAGTTCTATGGCCTTGGCGGCTTCCATGAAGTTGGCTGAAGACACAGCATTAAGGCATAAGGATAGCTACGTCACGTCCTATAGGGAAGTGATGTATCTTAGGGAGGAGTTGGAGTCGGCCCGGGTTGATTATGCCGAGCTCCAGGGTCACCTTGTGGGCAGCGTAAATGCTGCTTATGAGAACTTGAAGGAGCAGGTTCGAGTTATTGCACCTGAGGCCGACATTACTCTCTTTAGTCTGGACAATGTTGTAAAGGATGGCAAGATTGTTCCTGACGACCCTGATGACGATGATGTTGAACCTCCCTTCGTGCCTGCTGCCAAAGCCTCTGAGGTGCCGACTTCTTCAATTCCTTCGGTTGAGGCCAGTCATCCCGAGTCAGAACCTGATTGTCGAATCTTAAATCGGGATGATGGGACTGTGGATGCTGTACCTCTTCGGACTCGTCCTTCTTCGCCCCGTGTTGATGCTGCTAAGGAGCCTTAGGATTCTTAGTGAATTTTCTAATTGCTTATGTAGGTAGCCCGGCTTGTGAGCTTTCTTCTACTCTTTATTTTGTAAATGATGTTTCTGACTTTCGCTGCACTCCTAGTTGCTTGTTTAGCAACCTTATTTTGAAAAACAAAATAATTTCCAAGAACTTGGGGTTAGTTTTGGTAACCTTTTGGGCTTGTTATTATCATAACTTGTGTTTTTTCGTAACATGTCCTTCTGTATTCGTTTAGGTACCTTTCTAGGTCTTTGGGAGTGTTGGAATTTTCGTTGTTTGATCTCTTTCGACTGGCTTGAGCCTTTGCCGGATGTTATTTCCAGTAATTTGTGTTGTTTGAAATTACTTGGTATAACGCTAAAGCTTTCGAGACGTCGATCTGGTCATGTCGGTTTTGTCCAAGATATTTTTTAGTAATCCTCTTTTTTGGACCTTGCTTAGGTCTCTTTCAGAGATTACCTTACGTCTTGGGCTGACTCCTTCATATTGGGTCCTCCTAAGTTATTTTTGTAATCCTCTTTCTTCGACCTTGTTCAGATCTCTTTCAGGGATTACATTTATAACTTTTGTGTTTTGGGCCGATTTCGTCATGTCGGGCTCTTTTAAGTTATTTTTGTAATCCTCTTTCTTGGACCTTGTTCAGGTCTCTTTCAGGGATTACTTTTATAACTTTTATGTTTTGGGCCGACTTCATTATGTCGGGCCCTTCTAAGTTATTTTTGTAATCCTCTTTCTTGGACCTTGTCCAGGTCTCTTTCAGGGATTACTTTTATAACTTTTAGGTTTTGGGCCGACTTCGTTATGTCGAGCCCTTCTAAGTTAAAGTAATCCTCTTTTATAGGGTTAGCCAGACCTCTTTCCAGGGTTTACTTATAACTTGGGTTGACTTGGTCCGACTTCTTAACGTCGGCTAGTCTTTAAGTTATTATTTAGCAATCTATTAGGACCTCGTCAGGTCCTTTCTCCGGATCACTTTCGATAACTTCTTGCATTATTCTGTTTTCATCTTTGCCGATTTGTAGAAGGTGGGTTAAATCCTCGTTTAGTCGACCTTTAGATGAATTTGGTTTTCATCTCTGTTGGTCTTTATCGTGATCGTGCAGTGAATTTGTTTTTCCCTTTCTACCAATCTGTTGCTTTATAATCGGACGATGAATGTTTCAGATTAATGCGTCTTGAAAACTTGTAGAACGTCTAATATATTTTATTTAAAAGAAAATGAAAATATGTACATACGGAGTTTTTATCCTTTTGAGTCGGATAATTTCTGGATCTCAACTTAGTGCCTCATTAAAAAACCTTTTTAGGAAAAAGAGTGCATCTTATGCTGAGATCTTTTACCATCTCTAGCTATAGTACCTTCTTAGGTTGCAGGCGTGCCACGACCTAGGAAGCTCTCGCCCATCGAGCTCGGATAGTCTGTAGTAGCCCTTCCCAAGTACTTCTATGACTCGGTAGGGTCCTTTCCAGTTTGCTGCCAGCTTTCCTTCTCCAGGTCGAGTTGTTTCGATATCATTTCGGATTAGGATGAGATCATTCTCAGCGAAGCCTCGTGGCACTACCTTTTAATTATATCTGGAAGCCATTCGACGTTTTAGTGCTTCTTCCCTGATCCGAGCTCTTTCTTGGATTTCAGGAAGTAGGTCGAGCTCTTCCCTTTGAAGTTGGGAGTTGGCTTCTTCATTGTAGTAGACCACTCTAGGCGACCCTTCCTCAATCTCTACTGGGATCATTGCCTCCGTTCCGTATGCTAATCGGAAGGGTGATTCCTTTGTGGTGGAATGCGGTGTTGTTTGATATGCCCAAAGGACTTGTGGGAGTTCCTCGGCCCAAACTCCCTTTGCGTCTTGTAATCTCCATTTTAGCCCAGCCAATATGACTTTGTTGGCAGCTTCGGCTTGTTCATTGGCTTGGGGATGTTTGACGGAAGTGAACTGGTGCTTTATGTTCAAGTCGGCTACTAATTTTCTGAAGCCTGCATCTGTGAATTAGGTGCCATTGTCTGTGGTGATGGAGTATGGGACCCTGAACCTTGTGATAATGTTCCTGTATAGGAATTTTCGACTTCTTTGAGCAGTGGCGTTAGCTAGGGGTTCTACCTCGATCCACTTTGTGAAATAGTCTACTCCTACTATGAGAAATTTAACTTGTCCCGATCCCTGAGGAAAGGGTCCGAGAAGGTCGAGTCCCCATTTTGCAAATGGTCAAGGTGAGGTTATGCTGATGAGCTCCTCTGGTAGGGCGATGTGAAAGTTGGCATGCTTTTAACATGGTGGACATGTCTTTACGAACTCTGTGGCCTCCTTTTGTAGAGTTGGCCAATAAAATCCTGCCCAAAGTACTTTTTTGGTGAGTGCTTGTGCTCCGAGATGATTGCCACAGATGCCACTGTGTACTTCTTCTAGAACTTCCTTCGTGTTGGAAGTCGGTACGCATTTTAACAATGGTATTGAAATTCCTCTTTTGTAAAGAGTATTGTTTATGATAGTGTAGTATTGTGCCTCCTGTTTTAACCTTTTTGCCTCCTTCTCATCTGTAGGAAGTGTTTCTGTTTTGAGGTAGTTCATTATAGGAGTCATCCATTCTTGATCTAGACCTGTTATGGCCAGGACTTTTTCTTCTTCCAAGATTAACGGGTTCTGTAGTATTTCCTGGATGAGGCTTCTATTGTTGCCTCCTGGTTTGGTGCTGGCTAATTTTGAGAGAGCGTCAGCTCGGGCATTCTGTTCGCGGGGTATGTGGTGGATCTCATATTCCCGGAGTTGTCCGAGCTGTTCCCTGGTTTTACCCAGGTATTTTTTCATAGTGGGATCCTTAGCTTGGTAGCTCCCTGTTATTTATGAAGTGATCACCTGTGAGTCGCTGAAGATAACGAGTCTTTGAGCTCCGACTTCTTTAGCCAGCTTTAAACCAGCTAGTAGTGCCTCATATTCCGCCTGGTTGTTTGAGGCAGGGAACTCGAATTTGAGAGAAAGTTCGATTTGGGTTCCTTGGTTGCTTTCAATTATCACACCTGCGCTGCTTCCAGTCTTATTTGTGGGACCGTTCATATAGAGATTCCATTCTGTAGGGGTTTCCGGGATGTCTGTAAATTCTGCTATGAAGTCGGCCAAGTATTGTGATTTGATGGCCGTCCGAGATTCGTTGTGAAGGTCGAATTCGGACAACTCGACTGCCCATTGCAAGATTATGCCTGCTAGGTCTGTTTTCTGCAGTATCGCTTTTATGGGCTGTTTGGTCTGAATCTTAATGGTGTGAGCTTGGAAGTACGAGCGAAGTCGTCGAGATGTTAGTATGAGAGCATAGGCAAATTTTTCTATTTTTTGGTAGTTCAGCTCAGATCCTTGTAATGCTTTACTGATGAAGTACACGGGTTGTTGCCCTCTCTCGTCTTCTCGAACTAGTGCGGAGGCTACTGCCCGACTTCCTACCGCGAGGTACAATATGAGTGGTTCTCCTTCTCGTGGCCGAGATAGGATAGGTGGCTGTCCTAGGAATCTTTTGAAATCTTGGAAGACTTGTTTGCACTCCGTTGTCCATCCAAACCTCTTTCCTTTCCTTAGAGTAGCATAGAAGGGAAGAGATCTTATCACTAATCCCGCTAGGAATCTAGACAAGGCTGCCAATCTCCCGTTGAGTTGTTGTACCTCTTTAACACAAGTTGGGCTCTTCATGTTGAGTATGGCCTGACATTTATCTGGATTTGCCTCAATTCCTCTTTGCATGAGCATAAAACCTAAGAACTTGCCAGCTTCAACTGCAAAGGTGCATTTTGCAGGATTGAGTCGCATGCCATGCTTCCTTATAGTGTCGAACACTTGGACCAGGTCGGACAATAATGTCTCTTCACTTTGTGTCTTTATCAACATGTCGTCCATATAGACTTCCATGATTTTTTCGATATGATCTGAAAAGACTTTATTCATTAGCCTTTGATAAGTAGCTCCCGCATTTTTGAGATCGAAAGGCATCACAATGTAGCAGTAGTTTGCTTTTGGTGTTAAGAACGAGGTTTTTTCTTGATCGGGTGGATACATTGGGATTTGATTGTATCTAGAATATGCATCCATAAACGAGAGGTATTTATATCTGGAGGAGGCATTTACCAGGGCGTCAATACTTGGGAGTAGATAAGGGTCTTTTGGGCAGGCTTTGTTGAGATCAATATAGTCGGTACACATTCGACACTTCCCGTTTGATTTTTTCACCAAGACGACGTTAGCTAACCCTAGTGGGTACCTAACTTCTCTTATGAATCATGCCTCCAGAAGAGCTTGTACCTGCTCTTCCACAGCTTGGGATCGTTCGGGTCCGAGCTTTCTATGCCTCTGTTATACTGGCCGAGATCTAGGGTAGACTGCTAGCTTATGACACATTAACTCGGGGTCTATGCCTGGCATGTCTGCAGCCTTCCACACAAAGAGGTCAGCATTTTCTCATAAGAACTGTACGAGTGATTCTTTTATGTCTCCTTTTAGAATCGTGCCAATATTGGTTGTTTTGTCCGGGATGTCTCCGATCTGGACTTTCTCTACTTCACCTTCAGGTTGTGGACGGAGTTCTTCTCGCCTCTGAACTCCACCCAGTTTGATTGTGTGGAATTCTTTTCCTCTACCTCTGAGGTTTAGACTTTCGTTATAACAGCGGCGTGCCATCTTCTGATCTACTTTTGTCGTAGCTATCGCTTCTGCAGTTGGGAATTTCATGCATAGATGTGGAGTTGAGTCTATTGCACCGAGTTGATTTAGTGTTGTCCAACCTATTAGGGCATTGTAGGCTGAACTCACGCCGACCACGATGTATTCTATCTTGAGTGTTCTGGATTGGTTCCCTTTTCCAAAGGTTGTGTGTAGTGGGACGTATCCCAGTGGTTGCACTGGAGTGTCTCCCAGTCCGAACAGGCTGTTTGGATATGCTCTAAGTTCTTTATCTTCTAAGCCGAGCTTGTCGAAGGCAGTTTTGAATAAGATGTCGGCAGAGCTCCCTTGGTCTATCAGTGTGCGGTGGAGATTTGCATTTACCAGTATAATGGTGATGACCATGGGATCGTCGTGTCCTGAGATGATACCGGATGCATCTTCTTTGGTAAACGTAATTGCAGGGATGTCGGGTGCTTCCTCCTTTCCTTCGACATGATATACTTCTTTGAGATATCTTTTGCGAGATGATTTGGAGATTCCTCCTCCTGCAAACCCTCCGTGTATCATATGAACATGTTTTTCTGGTGTACGAGGTGATCGCTCGGTTCGTCCAACCTCCTCGTCTCTTCTCCTTTTTCTTTGCTCATCGTCCCGGGTGGCCAGATACCGATCTAGTTTTCCTTCTCTCACTAATTTTTCTATGACATTTTTTAAGTCAGAGCATTCGTTGGTGGAATGCCCTCGGACTTGATGGTATTCACAATATTCGTTCCGGTTTCCTCCTCTTCGTTTGCCTTTGAGTGGTCGAGCTGGGGGTATTTTTTCTATGTGGCAGACTTCTTTGTAAATATCCACCAGGGACACCCGAAGAGCGGTGTAATTATGATATTTTTTATTTTTTTCCCTTGCCGATCTTCCTTCTTTTTGGACTCTTTATCTTTGTCTCGGTAGGTGGATCCAGATTTTGAGGTTTCTCGTAGTCGAGAATTTTCTTCCATATTGATGTATTTCTCCGCTCGTTCTTGCACTTCGTCCAGATATGTGGGGTACTTCTTTGATATAGATTGGCTAAAAGGTCCCACTCGTAGACCATTGATGAGGCCTATGTTGGCGGCCTCTGTTGGTAGGCTTTGTATGTCTAGGCATATTTTGTTGAATCTTTCCATGTAGTTGCGAAGACTTTCCCGATCTCCTTGCTTGATTCCTAATAGGCTGGGGGCGTGCTTAGCTTTATCTTTTTGGATGGAGAATCTGGCCAGGAATTTTTTTGGCTAAGTCATCAAAGCTTGAGATGGACTTCGGAGGTAAGTTGTCGAACCATCTAATTGCTGTCTTTGTGAGAGTTGTTGGAAAAGCTTTGCAGCGAACTGCATCTGAGGCGTTGGTGAGGTATATTTTACTTCTGAAATTGCTAAGGTGATGGTTGGGATCTGTAGTGCCATCGTACAAAGTCATATCGGAAGTTTGAAGTCCTTAGGGATTTTGGTCTTCATGATTTCCCTAGTGAATGGATCTTGATCCTTGCGAGAGTTGTCCTCGGGGGTGGACTGAGTAGCTTTGGCTTTGAGATCGGCTTCGAGCTTTACAAGTTTATCTTCTAATTCTCGGCGTCGCCTTACGTTTCTTTGTAAATCCTTCCCAACTTCTTGTTGACGCTGGGTTTCTTTTTCAAGTTGCTTTAAACGATCTTGAAGCGCTTCTATCACTCCCGGATTTGATGAGTTTTTGTCCCCATTAGATTCTGGGGTGTCTTTCAGTGTATTGCCCGCGTTTTTCGCGGTGTTCTATCCTCTAGATCTGAATCATGGTCGTTGTCATGGTTGTCTGCCATGGTGATGGGATGACTTCCAAGATCCCCAGCAATGGCGCCAATGTTCCGAGGGTTACCTAAAACTGTAGGTCGATCTTGGACGAGATCTTCTGTACTGGTTGGAGATGACGTGTCCGGCTGGTGGGTGGCGGCCGAAGCTGTCATGTCTGACTTGTTGGACTGGCTGCAGTGCTGATCCTTCGTCACCAGAGGGTGGGGGGTACCTGCAAGAGACTCTGATGCTTAAGTTAGCATGGGTATTAAACAGGTTTTTAGTAGAATCAGAGTATGAGTTATACCTCGGTGCTCCAGTGTATTTATAATGGTGTAGAGTGACCTTTTTAGATAAGATAAGTTAGTTATCTTATCTTATCTTATCTTATCTTTGGGTGAGGTCAGCTTATCTTCAAGGGAACCGCCTTTATCTCTTTAGGCTTGAATTGCCTTTGGATTTGGGTCGTATTCCTCTATTTGGGCCCTTTACTTGGGCTTTCCTGTCGATTTTGCCGAGTTCTTTGCGAAGAGGTCGGATAGCCTGACCTGAAGAGGTCAGTCGCTTTGTTACTGAACATATCGGATCGGATAGCTCGACCCAGGGTATGAACAATACCCTTTTGCCGTTTCCTTTTTCCCCCTTTGGCACCTCACTTTGAATTTTTTCAAATCATTCACTTTACAGTTTCCTCCTCTAGCTTTTCTCTGTCTTCTTTACTTGTTGTTCGCAAGACGTTTCGTTCATCTACACCCTCTGTTTTCGCATCTATGTGTTTCCCTTTCCTTGCTTCGAGAGCGGCTATTTGGAGTGGACTTGTCAATGTTTTCTTCCTGATCCTCCCATCGCGTTCGTTTCTTCTTCCTTTTCAGGTTGGCATTTTCTTTTCTTTTATGTTTTTTGTCACCTTTTTTGTGTGTCCTAACTATTGCATGTGATTTTTATTTTACTTCTGAGAGTCTTGATCTTTTTGAGAAAAGATTGTGTCTTTCTTTTTGTCATTTATGTTTTTACGATTTTCTTTGAACAAGCTTGCATCTTTGTGGTGATCTCTACACTTTGTTGTGATGTCTATCCCTGGTAGTTTCTGCTTCCTTTAGGGTTTTATTCTCTTTTGGTTGCATCTCTTTGACCAAAGTCTTGGCTTTTGCAGATTTGTTGGTAGATTGGAGGTTTATAATTTTGAGAAGTTTTTGTGGCTTTGATGATAAGCTGTCAGTAGGAAATGTTGTAACTTTGATGTTTTCTGTTTGATGATGATGACTTTCTTACTACTTTGTGTGGAGTGAAGGTGCTGAAGATGTATTTTGGGAGATTTTTTAGGGGATAGACTTGTCGATTTCTTCCTTTCCGGGTTCTTGCCTTGTTACTGCCTCCAAAGGGTTCCCCTGGATTTTAGTGTGAATCTTGGGGTTTCCCTTTTATTGCTGTTTTTTTATTCTTGGTGATCATATATTATCGTCCGAGTTGTTTCCTTATCTGCCCGAGTTGTTTAGTAGTAACCCCATTTTTCCTTTTCTTTCTGTAGGAATAGTTGACCCATGTCTTCTCGCAAGAACATTGTTGAAATGTCTACTAAGATCCCGGAAGGCATGTCTGATTGGCTGGACTCTGTTGTGTTAATGTGTGTTACAGTTGCTGATTCTGAGTATTGCGTGCGGCTTAGGAGGCGCCATAGGATTTGTAGTGATAGGGATCAAGAGAAGAATTATGAATTAGTGTCACCTGATCCAGAGGAGAGGGTTAGTTTTCCCCTTTTGGTTCAAGGGGAACGTCCCTTCTTCTATGCTTACAACTATTTCTTTAGTCAATTGAATATTACCATTCCTTTTACCCCTTTTGAGACCGAGTTGTTGTGGTCCTGTAATGTAGCTCCTTCTCAACTCCACCCGAACTTTTGGGGCTTTATAAAAATCTTTCAATTATTGTGCCAAGAACTGGATATCCGACCTACCCAAACTCTTTTTTCTTTATCTTTTTGTGTTGACAAAGCCTGGGGCATCTAAAAAGAAAGCCTCCTGGGTTTCTTTCCAAGCCACTCAAGGAAAAAAGTTTTTCTCTATGTATGACAAGTCTTTTAGGGACTTTAAAAACTATTATTTCAAAGTCCGAGCTGTTCAGGGAGTTCAACCCTTCTTTTTGGATGAAAATGAGGAGCCTACCTTCCCTTTGTACTGGCAAAAGAATGTAATAGTAGCTAGGTATTCCTGGGAGAGTCTTGATGAGGTCGAGCAGGCCTTTGTGAATGTGTTGGAAGAAATTTGGGGAGAGCCTCCACATCTTGATACAAAGAAGTTTTTGGGAGATCCTTCCGTTCTTCGGACTGAATTGGGTAGTCGCCGACTTTATTTATAGCTTTTCTTTGTTTGTTTGTTTGCCAATCTATCCCTTTCTTAATTGTAACTTGATTTTTCCTGTCTTCCTATTTCAGAAATGGTGAAGTCTGTAGATTCCATGAAGGCTTATCACCGGGCTAAGAAGGCGACAGCTGCCTCCAACATCTCGGGCAAGACTGCGGAGTGAGAGTCTTCTCAGGTTCCTCAACAGAAACCGACATCGAGTGCTTCTGGGCTGAGAAAGGTTATTCCTACCCCTCAAGTCCGAATTATCCCTTCTGACCCAATTCGACCATCTACTGGTGCTGCCTCTTCTCCTACTGTTGGCCCTCCTCCTAAAAAAAACTATTTAACCTTTTGACTTGGATGCCCCATATTTTGATGCTGTGGGGTTTGTGGATAATCAGATTTCCCCCTTTGGTCAACTTCCGATAGATGATGTGTCCATCCTACATCACTTGAATTTTATTACCAATAACAGTATCCGGATGGCCCATATGGGAGCGGCTTTGTTTCGTACTGTCCAAGGCTCCCTAGTTTATGCAACGAAAGCTTTCCTGGAGGATGCCAAGTCGGAATTTTGGGTCAAAGGTTTGAAGGATGAGCTGGACGCCAGGGTGATCAAGTTGGAGTTGGATTTGGAGAAGGAGAATTCGCGGGCTATCAGGGCTGAGGCAGTTGCAAATTTGGCGGAGGAGATGGCGAAAAAGCACAAGGAGAGTTATACCCGCACTTATGCCGAGGTGTTAGAGTTGAGGGGGAGGCTTAAAACTACCCAAATGGATTATGCCAACCTCCAGAGTCATCTGGTAGATAATGTGATGGGTGCTTATGACAATTTGAGGGCTCAGGTCCGAGTTCTTGCTCCTGAACTCGACCTGACTCTCTTTAGCTTAGATAATGTAGTGGAGGATGGCAGAATTGTGCCTGCTCCAGATGATGAAGATGATGGGCCTCCTCCTGCACCACCAGCCAAAGCTTCTACGGCCACGACTTCTTTAAATCCTTCTGCTGAGGTCGGCCATTCTCAACCTGATCCAGATTGTGAAATCCTTAATTGTGAGGATGGGACTGTGGATGTTGTCCCTATGAATATCATTCCTCAGCCTTCTGCTACTGACGCAGCTACTGGGAAGACTTTGCACGCCTTATGATTTATGTGTTTTATCTCCACAGCCCGACTTGTGGGCTTTTGAATGCTATTTTTTTGTATCTTAGTTTATGGTTTTGGTTCCCTTGACTGTTAGTTGCTTCTATGCAACTTTATTAGGTAGAAAAACAAAAAATGCTTTGAACTCTTGAGGCCCTTTTTCAGGTCGCCTTCTGAGTCTTTTAAGGATGGCTGTGTTTATTTTGGTATGTTGATCGTTCTTTTGCAACCTATGCAAATTTTGTAGATCTTTGTAGGGTGTTGGTGCTCTGCTGTCTGACCACTTTTTGATTAGGTCTTTGCTTTGTTCGACAAATTTTTAGTGTTCTGGCAGAACCTTTTTTGTTAGCCTTTGAACAATTTTGATAGCCATGTTGTGGAGTCATGGCTTCTTGGGCAGAGCTGTGTCCCTTTTAGCGCACGCTTTTAATTGGTCGACTTCTCTTGTCGGTCTTTCTTAAGTTATTTTTAGTAATCCATTAGGCCTCTTTTTATGGATTTCCTTTTTATAACTTTGTCGCTTTGCTTGGTTTAGTCCGACTTCTTCTTGTCGAACCCTCTTAAGTTATTTTTAGTAATCCATTAGGCCTCTTTTTATGGATTTACTTTTTATAGCTTTGCCGCTTTGCTTGGTTTAGTCCAACTTCTTCTTGTCGAACCCTCTTAAGTTATTTTTAGTAATCCATTTTTAGTAAGACCTCGTCAGGCCACTTTTTATGGATTACTTTTTATAACTTTTTGCGTTGATTGGTTTGGTCCGACTTCTTCTTGTCGAATCCTCTTAAGTTATTTTTAGTAATCCCTTTTTAGCAAGACCTCGTCAAGCCACTTTTTATGGATTACTTTTTATAACTTTTTGTTGATCGCCTTGCCCGACTTCTGTGTCGGTACTTCTTAAGTTATTTTTAGCAGTCCATTTTTAGCCAGGCCTCGTCAGGCGACTTTTTATGGATTACTTTTTAAAACTTCTTGCATTAATCTATTTTTGTTGCTTTCACCTTGCCGACTTATTTGTAATCGGGTGACGAGTTTGGTTCTCATCTTGCCAAACTTGTCATATTCGGGCGGTGAATTCTTGCACTCATTAATACGTCTTGGTAGATAACTTTTTTATGGAATCTAAAAAACTTTATTCAAGTAGGAGATGCAAAATATATAAGAGTATATACATATAAGTGCTTACCCTTCTAAATCGGGCAATTTTGTAGATCTTGGCTTGGCGCCTCATTAAAAAACCTTTTTAGGAAAAAGAGAGCACCTTGACCTATGATCTTTATCACTTTTTTAACTATAGTACCTTCTCAGGTTACATGCATGCCATGACCTTGGTAGCTCTCGCCCTTCCAGATCGGACACCTTGTAGTAACCTTTTTCCCAGTACCTCTACAACTCGGTAAGGTCCTTTCCAGTTAGATGTTAGCTTTCCTTCTCCTGATTGACCTGCTCCGATGTCATATCAGATTAAGATGAGATCATTGTTGGCGAAGCTTCGCTGCACTACTCTCTGATTATACATTGAAGCCATTCGATGCTTTAGCGCTTCCTCTCTAATCCGAACTCTTTCTCAGATTTTTGGAAGTAGCTCGAGCTCTTCCCTTTGAGTTTGGGAATTGGTATCTTCATTATAGAGGATTATCCTGGGGGATCCTTCCTCTATCTCTACTGGGATCATTGCCTCCATTCCGTAAGCAAGTCTGAAGGGTGATTCTCCTGTAGTGGAGTGTGGAGTTGTCCGATATGCCCATAGGACTTGTGGGAGCTCTTCGGCCCAAGCTCCCTTTGCACCCTGTAGTCTTTGTTTTAACCCGGCTAGTATGACTTTGTTGGCAGCTTCTGCCTATTCATTGGCTTGTGGCTGTTCTACAGATGTGAATTGGTGCTTTATTTTTAAGCCGGCTACCAAGTTTCTAAAACCTGTATCAGTAAATTGGGTGCCATTATCTGTGGTGATGGAGTAAGGGACTCCAAACCTTGTAATAATGTTCCTGTATAAAAATTTCTGACTTCTTTGGGCAGTGGCATTGGCTAGGGGCTCTGCCTCAATCCATTTCATGAAATAGTCTACCCCTACAATGAGGAACTTGACTTGTCCTGATCCTTGGGGAAGGGTCCGAGGAGGTCTAATCCCCATTTTGCGAATGGCCAGGGTGACGTTATGTTAATGAGCTCTTCTGGTGGAGCGATGTGGAAGTTTGCATGCTTTTGACATGGTGGGCATGTCTTGACGAATTCTGCCGCTTCTTTGTGTAAGGTTGGCTAGAAAAATCCAGCTCGGAGTACCTTCTTGGAAAGAGCTCGTGCCCCCAAGTGGTTGCCACACATGCCACTATGTACTTCTTCCAGGACTACCCTTGTGTTAGAAGTCAGTACGCACTTTAGGAGAGGTGTTGAGATCCCCCTCCTATATAAGATGTCACCCACCATAGTATAGTACAGTGATTCTCGTATTAACCTCTTTGCCTCTTTCTTATCTGTAGAGAGTGTTTCTGTCTTGAGGTATTTTATAATGGGGGTCATCCATCCTTGATCCTGACCAGATATGGCTAGGACCTTTTCTTCCTCTGAGATTGATGGGCTTTGTAGTGTTTCCTGGATGAGGCTTCTATTATTGCCACCTGGTTTGATGCTGGATAGTTTTGAGAGTACGTCAGCTCGAGCATTCTGTTCCCGGGGTATATGTCGGACCTCATATTCCCTGAGTTGTCCGAGCAGTTTTTTGGTTTTGTCCAGATACTTCTTCATGGTGGGATCTTTAGCTTGGTAATTCCCTTCGATTTGTGAGGTAACTATTTGGGAATCACTGAAGATGGTGAGCTTTTGAACTCCTACCTTCTTAGCCAGCCTCAAACCAGCCAGTAATGCTTCGTATTCGGCTTGATTATTTGAAGTAGGGAATTCGAACTTTAGTAAGAGTTCGATTTGGGTTTCCTGATCGCTTTCTATTATCACACCTGCCCCACTCCCGGTTTTGTTTGAAGATCCGTCCATATAGAGATTCCACTTTGTGGGAGTTCCCGAGGTATCAGTGTACTCAGCAATGAAGTCAGCCAGATACTGTGATTTTATTACTATCCGAGCTTCATATTGCAAATCGAATTCAGACAATTCGACTGCCCACTGCAGTATTCTTCCAGCTAAGTCTGTCTTCTGTAGAATGCCTTTTATGGGCTGGCTGGTCCGAACCTTAATAGTGTGCACTTAAAAGTATGGGCGAAGTCATCGGGAAGTGAGTATGAGAGCGTAGGCGAACTTCTCTATCTTTTGATAGTTTAGCTCGGCCCCTTGTAGGGCTTTGCTGATGAAGTAGATGGGTTGTTGCCTGCTTTCATCCTCTCTAACTAGTGTTAAGGCTATTGCCCGATTTCCTACTGCCAAGTATAGTATGAGTGCTTCTCCCTCCCGTGGTCGGGTAAGAATGGGTGGTTGCCCCAAGAAAATTTTGAAATCTTGGAAGGCTTTCTCGCACTCTTCAGTCCATTTAAACCTTTTTCCCTTTCTTAATTAGGCATAAAAGGGGAGGGATCTTATGGCCGAACCGGCTAAGAACCGGGACAGAGCTGCCAGTCTTCCGTTGAGCTATTGTACTTCTTTGACGCAGGTTGGACTTTTCATGTTGAGTATAGCCCGACATTTATCTGGGTTCGCCTCAATTCCTCTTGGTGTGAGCATGAAGCCCAGGAATTTGCCAGCTTCTACCGCGAAGGTACATTTTGCAGGATTAAGTCACAAACCATGCTTTCTGATGGTGTCAAACACTTTTGCGAGGTCGGGCAACAAGGATTCCTCACTTTGTGTTTTTACCAACATATCGTCGACGTAAACTTCCATTAGTTTCCCGATGTGTTTTCCGAAGACTTTGTTCATTAATCTTTGGTAGGTAGCTCCCGCGTTCTTGAGTCCGAATGGCATGACGATATAGCAGTAATTGGCTTTTGGAGTTAGGAACGAGGTCTTTTCTTGGTCGGGTGGATACACCAGAATTTGATTGTATCCTGAATAAGCATCCATGAAGGAGAGGTACTTGTACCCAGAAGATGCGTCCACTAGACCGTCTATACTTGGTAGTGGGTAGGGGTCTTTTGGGCAGGCTTTATTGAGGTCGGTGTAGTCAGTGCTCATCCGCCACTTCTCATTTTACTTTTTCACCAAGACAACGTTGGCTAGCCATAGTGGGTATTTGACCTCCCTTATAAACTCTGCCTCCAGTAGGGCTTGTACCTGCTCTGCTACAGCTTGGGACTTTTCTGGTCCGAGCTTCCTACGCTTCTGTTGCACTGGCCAAGATCCTGGGTATACCACCAGTTTGTGGCATATCAGTTTGGGATCTATGCCTAGCATGTCTGCGGCCTTCTGATGAACAGACTTTTGTGTGGTTTAGAATTCACAAATGAATTCTCGTTGCAAGTATAGTTTCTAAACCAAATAATAGTCATTTCATACAAAAATTTTGTTTGTCACTAGTACAAACCCCTAAATTTATAAACCAAAGTATTGGAACCTCGGGTCGTTCTCCCTAGGAATTGCAATAAAGTGTCTTGTTATTGGTTATGAGGTATGTTTTGGGGTTTTTGAGATGATGGACAAGAAATGTAAATGGCAAAGGAAATAAACTAACAAAAAGGTCTTGGCAAGGTTAGGTGGTCAAGGATCTCTATCCTAATCACTAACCACAACATGAGAATTGGCAAGGATCAATCCCACTAAGTTAACCCCTAACTAATAGTAGAGGAAAGTCAAGTGAACTATATCAATTCAAGTCCATAAGTTCTAGTTCTACACCAAATCAATTAGTGATATCTAGCATTAATAGCTCCCAATCGTCAATCACTTGGACATTAGTGACTCAAGAGTTCCTAAGTTACCTTCCCAAGCCAAGAGCATAAAATTCTACTCTAAAATCCAACCAAGCATTTTATCAAACACTTGGAAGGCATAAAAAGAAAGCATAATAAATGACAAGAAATAGTAAAATCTATCAACTACAAATTGCAAGGACACAAGATCAACAACTCAAATTCACAATAAAAGACATCAAACATTAAATTGCATTAAAGAAAAGATCCAAATCCAACAAGAGTCACCATTACAAAAGAGACATAAAAGTAGAATTAACACTACAAACTAAGAGAATCAAGAGTAGAAGTATGAAATTGTAGAGAAAACAAGATGAGAACATGAAATTGAAACTAGATCTACGATGAAATTAACCTAGGAACCCTAATTCTAGAGAGAAGATGGAGCTTCTCTCTCTAGAAACTAACCTACATAATGCTAAGTTATAAAAAATTGCTCCCCCTTTGACCAAGCTTGAATTCTGCATGAAATAGCATTATAAATGAGTTGGGTTGGGCCCAAAGTGCTTCAGAAATCGCTGGGGGCGATTTCACTTTAGTGGGCCATGAGCAGCATCGGCGTGCACGCGTACATGGCGCATGCGCGCCCCTAATCGCGAAGCAACATATAGCAAATTTTATATCATTTTAAAGCCCCAGATGTTGGCTTTCCAACGCAACTAGAACCACCTCATTTGGACCTCTGTAACTCAAGTTATGGTCGATTGAGTGCAAAGAGGTCGGGCTTGACAGCTTTACGGTTCCTTCATTTCTTCGAGTTCTCCCACTTTGCATGCTTTTCTCCTCACTTCTTCCATCCAATACTTGCCTTATGAACCTGAAATCACTCAACACACACATCAAGGCATCGAATGGAATTAAAGTGGATTAAAATCACCAATTTAAGGACCTAAAAAACATATTTTTACACTTAAGCACAATTCAAGGGAGAATTGCAAAACCATGCTATTTCATTGAATAAATGTGGAAAAAGGTGATAAAATCCCCCAAATTAAACACAAGATAAACCACAAAATTGGGGTTTATCAAATCTCCCCACACTTAAACTAAGCATGTCCTCATGCTAAAATCAAGAAAGAAGCAAAGGGACATCAACATTTATTCAATGCAAACTAACTACATGCAACCTATCTATATGCAATCTATCTACATGAATGCATCCACTTAGTCAAAATAAATCAATTTCCAAGAATACATATACAAACACAAGGGCTAAGGCAATAGCAATCACTCAACCCACAATTGAATTGAATTATTAAAAAGATTTTACACACTTGCAAGAAAAGAGATGATCATGGGTGGAAACATGTAATTGAGCAATCGAACCCTCACCGGATGTGTATCTGCTCTAGTCGCTCAAGTGTATGGGGTTAATTCACTCAATTTTCCCCTAATCATGTTTTCCAAGATTTGTTTTTTATCTAACAATCAACAATTATTTCATGCATGCATACAAATATCATGAGGACTTCCCATAGGTAGTAATGGGGTTAGGGTCAAGGTAGGATGCATATGGTCAAGTGGGCTTGAGATTTGAATCTTTGATTAACTTAAACTTCCCACCTAACCTATGACAACCTATACAATTCTAAACAAACCTAACTGCCCATTCTTCACTTTTTCACACACTCATGCATTCTCTTTTTGATCACCACCCATATGCATTGACTTTTATTGAACCTTGCTTTGGGGCATTTTGTCCCCTTTTTATTGTAATTCTTTGTCTTTCTTTTTTCTATTTCTATTATTTATTTATTTTTTTTTTGAAATATATACAAGAACATCAATGCATATGGTTTATACATGATTAATACATGAGTATGTACCCAATTCCCATGATTTTTCAACAAAAATGTAAACACACTTTTATCTCTACCCAATGTTCCCAACTCTCCCAAAATCAAATGATGAACACTCTCACTAGCCTAAGCTAATCAAAGATCCAAACAAGGGACATTTATTATTTTTCACTTAGGCTTGTAATGTGCTACAATTAAGAACAAATTGGTTAAGCATAGGCTTAAATTGGTTATCAATGGAAGATAAAAGGTAGGCTTATTTGGGTAAGTGAGTTATTTGAACAATGGCCTCAATCATATAAATGCATATATACACAAAGTAATGGACATAAAGAATCAAACAAATCAAAGATTACAATCATAGGAAAAGAATAATGCATACAAGAATGAAAGTAAGTGGTTATGTATGATGTAACCACACAATTAGGCTCAAATCTCACATGCTTGTGTTCTTAGCTCAAAACATGATCCACAAAGTATATAATTCAAACAACTTCTAAAAATTTTTTTTTTCAATTGGGGTGCCCTATAGATAAAATCCTTGGAAAATATCATGATTTTGACTAAGCTTAATATATACATATGCAATGAAACCAAAAAAGCTAAAAGACCTAAAAATGAAATACAAAAGTGTTGGGATTAGAAACTTGTTACCCGAAAATGCCAAGCGGTCGGACGACCTCCCCACACTTAAAAGTTTGCACCGTCTTCGGTGCATCCAAAGATGAATAAGGGGGTACGGCGACTTTCCTAGTTGCTACCTTCAGTTGGTAGGTCAACCGATGCTGCGTGTTCTTCTCCCACTTCCGTTTTTGCTTATGATGATTCATCCTGAACATAGAAAACAAGTAAATGCACAAGCAAGGAAGCATGGATTGTTGGAATGAGGTAAATCACTAGAATTGAGTGAGTGAATTGGTGTGATAATAATGAAAAAAAAGTGTGTGGGTCCTAACTTGCATGCGGTTTAGGACTCACACCCTAGTATTTAAAAATCACATCACAATTATACAAAAGAAAACATGCACTTCACTCATTCTAGTGTGCTTGAGATACTTTAAAATACTTGTAGGCTAAAACAACCCAACGAGTAGTGAAGAAGCATAAAAGCATTCAAGCAAAAATCAAGCAATTGTAAAATTGGATAATGCATGGACATTGATTGATGTGTAGGTAGACTTAGTGAACAAAATGGTATATGAAACTCACACAATAATCAATGATACATATTGAAGTTGTTGCAACACCTAAGTGACATAGAGGTAAAACACATGGATGCTATGGAACTTAGGAAAAAGAAGATAGAAGTGGAAATCAATCACATAGCAAGCATGACCCACAAAGCTTTACAAAGCTCAAAAATATGTCATTAGGTAAGCTTTCGATCCAATTTCACAATTCTACGATCTCAATGCATGGAATAAGTGATGTGAATAAGGGTAAACCGTAAACAGGTATCCCCTAAAAAAATGCAATGATAATATACAATTGCCTAGCAGTGGGTGATGAATGCATGGTGGCCAAAACATGCAATTCAAAGAGGTAAGATGCATGAAGGCAATGGAACAAGTACTTGGTATTCAAAAGTGTTAAGCATGAAAAATTCCCAACCAAGTAACCAAATACAACCCCAACAAAGAAATCCAACAAGTACAATTAACAACAATGATGTTAAACTAACATCCTATCAATAAGCATCAGCAGTAAATAGTAAACAAGATTAGTAATCCAACACTTATAATGGAAAACAAAAGTTAAACAAAAATTAAACTAGCTAAAAGAAATGGTGTTACATGATATTTGGTAGTGTTGGATGATGTTTGAAGGGTGGAAAGAAAAGAAGAGAAGAGAGAAGAAGGAAAGAAATGGAAAGAAGAGAAGAAAAGAAAGATGAGTGAAACAGGGCAATCCACGCGTGCGCGTCATGTGCGCGTAAGCGTGGATTGATGAAAATGGAAGCGACGCGTACGCGTGCAGTGTGCGTACGCATGCATGGCAAAGCAGAGAGTCGACACGTATGCGCAAGGTATGCGTGCGCGTGCCCTGAGGCACAAGGTTGGCACACTTCAGGCACAACTCTCGGGTGAATGTATAGAGGGGTGGAAAAACTCAATCCACGCGTACGCGTACATGACGCGTGCGCGTGGATGGCCAAAAACACTTGGGCACGCGTAGGCGTGGAGTGCGCGTGCGCGTGGATGGTGCTCTGTTTTTCAAAAAAACATTTTTGTGTTTTTGTACCAAACCAAGCATTCCAAACCTCCAAACAGCTACCAAAACATCACAAAACCTTATTTAACCTACTAGACTCCCAATTAAATTCAACTAACTAAACAAAACATGAAATTAAACCTAAATTATCAATATTTACAAAGAGGAAAAGGGAAAGATGTTACCATGGTGGGGTGTCTCCCACCTAGCACTTTTGTTTATTGTCCTTAAGTTGGACTTATGGGGAGCTCCTTATCAAGGTGGCTTGTGCTTGAATCCATCCTTGAACATCCACCAATGCTTGGACTTCCATTGTGCTTCATCATTCAAAGTTAATAACTCCAAGCTTTGATGGAGTTCTTCACAAACCATGGGCTCCCAAAGTTGATCTTCTTCTTGTAATCTGGGGTCCCACACTTTGTTTTCACACCCGTCTTGAAGTTGACTCTCATTATTAGCCCATCCGGGTGGTGAACAAGGTGAATTCTCTATAAAGTGACCAACAATCCTTCTAGACCCATCTAGGTGAGCACTACTCTAACCTTTATATCTCATGTTGGATGCATCAACCATAACGAGCCTTGATTTGCAACACCAACCACGAAACATCTTTCTTTTACGCTTCATCCCACAAAGCATCCTAAGTTGGCCATCTATTTCAAGCAAACCATATTCAAGTGGGATAATAAAGATAATAGAAATGAGTTTCACCCACTCAAATGAAAGTGTAGATGGCAACCTAGGCAAAGGTAATTCAAAGGGTCTTGACAAGGCGTATTCAATTCCCATCCTCCTTTTTCTAAGGACTTCCACCTCTTCACAAGATCTCTTAATTTCAATCCTTTGTTTGACAGTTTTATCTAAACATTTTCCCTTACTCAAATCACAAATGGGAGGACAAGAGAGATTTACCTCCACATTGCTTTCCATCTCTTTGGGAGAAGGTTCTTCATGCTCAAAGGATTCTTCACTACTAAGACTTGATGCTTGATCTCCATCACCAAGGGAACTCAATTCTTGCTCTATCCCATCCAAGGCTTCATATGGAATATGCCTTGGAAGGTGTGCACTTTCCTTCTTGGCATCAATTTCAATCTTCTTGGAGGGGTTTTCTTCAACTTTATGTTCCCAAGGAGGTTCCGCATCTCCTAAGTCTTCAACCATCTCTTCCTCTACTTCAACAATTATGGCTTTCTCCAATTGTTCCAATACAAAGTAACTTTCCTCATTCTCCACCAATCTCTCATTCATGTTATGCTCTTCACTTGATTCTCCACATGTAGCCATGGGAGTTCCTTGAGTGTTCAAGCATTGGGATGCTAGCCGGTTTACCACCTCGTCTAAGGTAGTCATGAATTGTTCTACATCCCTTTTCATCTCCTCTTGTTCTTGAACAAGAACATTAAGGATGTCATCCATTAGAGGTTGGGGTGAATTGGAAGGTCCATCAATTTGGGGGAAGGATTCAGAGTCGGAAGGTAGTTCTTCTTGGTAGAGTTGTGGTGGTCTAATGTTTTCCCTTCTTTCCATTTGTTGCACAACACACTCCATGGTTCCTTAAAATTGATCCAATGCTTCCTTGAAATGATCCCTTGACTGTTGCTCCTCTTGGATATCATGAGTAGGATCATATGGCTCTTGGATTGATGGGCTTGAGTATTCTTCCATAGGAGGTTGTGGTGGAAAGTAGAATTCATCTTGTGGTTGAAATTTTACATGCATTGGAGGTGGTTCATCTTGGTAATAGTATGGAAGGGTGGCTCCTGAAAATGTTGATGTTGGAGTGGTGGTGGCTCTATGTGTGGTTCATATGGCTCATATGGTTATTGGTAGGATGGATATGGATTAGGGTCATATGAAGATGGTTGGTGAAAAGTATCTTGTGAGTATGGTTGATGGCTATGTTGAGGATATGGCTCATAGGGCTCATAGGTGTATAGTGGTGGTTCTTGAGAGTCACAAGGGGATTCACCATAACCATTCGATTGGTATGCATCATAGAATAGCTCTTCCTCATAATGCATTGGTGGATGTTGTTGCCAAGAGGATTGATCATATACATATGGCTCCTCCCACCTTTGGTTATCCCATCCTTGATGCACATCTTCATTGAAGTTCCCATTTCCTACAACATAGTTGTAATCACACTCATAGCCAAAGTGAGAATTCATAGTGAAAAGTGAAAATAAGAAACAAAAGCTAACAAGAAATAATGAAACAAAGTCCTAAAACTAACAAAAACTAACAAGCAATCCAAAAATCAAGCTATTCACAATATTCACATATATACAATAAGCAATAACATAACACCATTGCAAATCCCCGGCAACGGCGCCATTTTGATGAACGAACTTTTGTGTGGTTTAGAATTCACAAATGAATTCTCGTTGCAAGTATAGTTTCTAAACCAAACAATAGTCCTTTCATACAAAAATTTTGTTTGTCACTAGTACAAACCCCTAAATTTATAAACCGAAGTATTGGAACCTTGGGTCGTTCTCCCTAGGAATTTCAATAAAGTGTCTTGTTATTGGTTATGAGGTATGTTTTGGGGTTTTTGAGATGATGGACAAGAAATGTAAATGGAAAAGGAAATAGACTAACAAAAAGGTCTTGGCAAGGTTAGGTGGTCAAGGATCTCTATCCTAATCACTAACCACAACATGAGAATTGGCAAGGATCAATCCCACTAAGTTAACCCCTAACTAATAGTAGAGGAAAGTCAAGTGAACTATATCAATCTAAGTCCATAAGTCCTAGTTCTACACCAAATCAATTAGTGAGATCTAGCATTAATGGCTCCCAATCGTCAATCACTTGGACATTAGTAACTCAAGAGTTCCTAAGTTACCTTCCCAAGCCAAGAGCACAAAATTCTACTCTAAAATCCAACCAAGCATTTTATCAAACACTTGGAAGGCATAAAAAGAAAGCATAATAAATGACAAGAAATAGTTAAATCTACCAACTACAAATTACAAGGACACAAGATCAACAACTCAAATTCACAATAAAATACATCAAACATTAAATTGCATTAAAGAAAAGATCAAAATCCAACAAGAGTCATCATCACAAAAGAGAAATAAAAGTAGATTTAACACTACAAACTAAGAGAATCAAGAGTAGAAGCATGAAATTGTAAAGAAAACAAGATAAGAACATGAAATTGAAACTAGATCTAAGATGAAATTAACCTAAGAACCCTAATTCTAGAGAGAAGAGGGAGCTTCTCTCTCTAGAAACTAACCTACATGATGCTAAGTTATAAACAATTGCTCCCCCTTTGTCCAAGCTTGAATTCTGCATGAAATAGCATTAGAAATGAGTTGGGTTGGGCCCAAAGTGCTTCAGAAATCGCTGGGGGTGATTTCAGTTTAATGGGCCATGAGCAGCATCAGTGCGCATGCGTACATGGCGTGTGCGCGCCCCTAAAAGCGAAGCAACATATAGCAAATTTTATATCATTTCGAAGCTCCGGATGTTGGCTTTCCAACGCAACTAGAACCGCCTCATTTGGACCTCTGTAGCTCAAGTTATGATCGATTGAGTGCAAAGAGGTTGGGCTTGACAACTTTACGGTTCCTTCATTTCTTCATGAGTTCTCCCACTTTGCATGCTTTTCTCCTCACTTCTTCCATCCAATACTTGCCTTATGAACCTGAAATCACTCAACACACACATCAAGGCATCGAATAGAATTTAAGTGGATTAAAATCACTAATTTAAGGACCTAAAAAGTATATTTTTACACTTAAGCACAATTCAAGGGAGAATTGCAAAACCATGCTATTTCATTGAATAAATGTGGGAAAAGGTGATAAAATCCCCCAAATTAAGCACAAGATAAACCACAAAATTGAGGTTTATCACCTTCCATGTGAAAAGATCAGCGTTATCCTTTAGGAACTGTATCAGAGACTCCTTCAGGTCTCCTTCCAAGGTTCCCCCTACATTTGTCGTTTTATTACAGGAATCATCGATTTGGACCTCTTCAACCTTGCCTTCAGGTTGTGGACAGAATTCCTTGTGAGCTCGAACTCCCCCGAGTTCAATGGTGTTGACTTCCTCTCCTTTGAGGTCACATTTGAGGTTTAGACTTTCATTGTAACCGCGCCGCGCAGTTTTTTGGCCCCCTTTTATCGTGGTGATCCCTTCTGGAGTTGGGAACTTCATGCACAGATGTGGAGTTAAAGCTGCTGCGACGAGCTGGTTCAACGTTGTCCGACTGATTAGGGCATTGTAGCCTGAGCTCACGTTGACTACTATGTAGTCTATATTGAGTGTCCTTGACCGGGTTCCCTTTCCGAAAGTTGTGTGTAGTGAGATATATCCAAGTGGTTGGATTGGAGTGTCTCCCAGCCTGAATAAGCTATTCGGATATGCTCTGAGCTCTTTTTCTTGTAAGCCGAGTTTATCGAAGGCGGATTTGAACAAGATATCCGCAGATGAGAATTGGCCAATATGATGGTAATGACCATGGCATCATCATGTCCCGGGATAACACCTATTGCATCTTCGTTAGCAAAGGTAATTGTGGGGAGGTCGGTTGACCTCTCTCCTTCCCCGACATAATATACTTCTTTAAGGTGTCTTTTGTGAGATGATTTAGAGATCCCTCCTCCTACGAATCCTCCATTTATCATATGTACATGTTTCTTAGGGGTACGGGGTGGTCGTTCAGCCCGTCCGACTTCTTGGTCTCGTCTTCTCTTCCTCGGCTCGTCAGTCTTGTTGGCCAAGAACCTGTCTAGTCTTCCTTCCCGACTTCCCCCTCCTTTTTTGCTTTTGATTGGGCGAGGTGGTGGGATCTTCTCATTGTTGCATATTTCTCGGTAAACATCCACAAGAGATACCCGAAGAGGGGTGTAGTTGTGGTATTTTTTAGGCTACTCACTGGATTGATCTTTTTTTTTTCTTGGACTCTTTATCCTTGTCCCAAGAGGGGTAGGAAAATCCAAATTTTGAGGCTTCTCCTAATCGAGAGTTCTCCTCCATGTTGATGTACTTTTCAGCCCTTTCTTGTACCTCGTTTAGAGATGTTGGATGCTTTTTTGATATGGAGTGACTAAAAGGTCCTTCTCATAGGCCATTGATGAGACCTATGATGGCTGTTTCTGTTGGCAGACTTTGTATGTCGAGACATGCTTTGTTGAATCTTTCCATGTAGTTGCGAAGGTTCTCCCGATCTCCTTGGTTGATCCCTAACAGGCTTGGGGCATGTTTGGCTTTGTCCTTCTGGATGGAGAATCGGGCCAGGAATTTTTTAGCTAAGTCGTCAAAACTGGTGATAGATCTAGGAGGCAAACTATCAAACCACTTAATTGCTGTCTTTGTCAGGGTGGTTGGGAAAGCTTTGCATCGAACGGCATCCGAGGCATCAATGAGATACATTTTGCTCCTGAAGTTGCTGAGATGATGGCTTGGATCCAAGGTGCTGTCGTATGAAGTCATATCGGGGGCTTTAAAATCTTTTGGAACTTTGGCTTTTATGATCTCTTTGGTGAAGGGATCTTGGTCTTTATGGGAGTTATCTTCATTGTTGGGGTGAGCAGTTCTGGTCTTAAGGTCGGCTTCCAGTTTTGCGAGCTTGTTCTCTAGTTCTTGACGACGCCTAGTTTCTCGTCGGAGGTCTCTTTTAGCCTCTCGCTGATGTTCAGCCTCCTGTTCGAGCTGTTTGAGGCGATCTTGTTGTTCTCTGATGGCTTCCAAGATTTTTGTGTTTGTGTTAGAGGGTTGTTTATCTCCCTTGTTTTGGGGTGCCTCCTTTGATATGACCTTCGTATTTTTAAGCGGAGTTCTTTCTTCCAAACCGGAGTTGTGGTCGTTGTCAAGGTTGTCCGCCATGATGATGGGATGACTTCCAGGTCCACAGCAACGGTGCCAATGTTCCGAGTGTTACCTGAAATTGTAGGTCGATCTCGGTTGAGATCTGTGGTGATGGCCGGAGCTGCCGTGTCCGACTTGTTGGACCTGGTGGTGCTGCTGATCCTTCGTCACCGGAGGGTGGTGGTACCTGCAAGAGACTCCAATGCTTAAGTTAGCATGGGCTTTGAGCAGGTTTTTAGTAGAATCAAAGTATGAGTTATACCTGGGTGCTCCAATGTATTTATAGTAGTGTAGGCTGATTGTTCTAGATAAGATAAGTTAGTTATCTTATCTTTATCTTTAAGTGAGGTCATCTTATCTCAGGGAAATCGCCCTTTTTTCTCTAGGCTTTAACTGCCTTTAGAATGGGCTGTGTCCCTTCATTTGGGAATGTTTGGGCCTCTCATTTTGATTTGGCCGAGCTCTTTTGAAGAAGAGGTCGGAGGTCCTGACCTGAAGAGGTCGGTTGCTTCATCTTCGATTCCCCTAGGTCGGATAGCTCGACCCAGGGTATGAACAACTAGGTTAGAGGAGACTAAATTACTAAAGAATTAGGGTTTAGTCAAATATAGTTTGCCATGAATTGAATCTTGCATGATTCAAATAGTTGGTAAGAAATAGAGATCCGGAAGATAAACAACTCTGAAACCTTATTTGTTTTCTCTCATAGTTTTCACACCAATTCACTGTTGCCTTTAATTCTCTGAATTTACTATTTAATGCTATTAAAATCTCAAACACCATTTTCTACTTGCCTAACTGAGTAAATCACTCAATCATTGTTACTTGGTCCATCAACCCTCGTGGGATCGACCCTCACTCACCTGAGGTATTACTTGGTACAACCCGGTGCACTTGCCGGTTAGTTTGTGGACATTCTAATTCCGCACCAGTGTGTATAGCGTGGCACACTGGGCTTGTACTCCAACAGAAACAAATAGGGTGTGGCACGTCTTCTTAACCATCCAACAAGGGTGTAACTCGCCACTCTCATCTCTTCAACAAGGGCGTGCATGAGGCGTGTGCTCGGCGTGGCACGCTGGGCCATTTCCCTAGAAGCACTAAATTGGGCATGGCACAACCCCTTGCTGATCGGATATTTTATACGCTTTTTGGAATTATTTTCATGGTGTTTTAGTTATATTTTGTTGAGTTTAACTAAGTTTTATAGGTTTTAGTGCAAAATTTATATTTTTGGTTTCTACTTTGAGTTTGTTTGTTTTCTTATTATTTCAGGTAATTTCTGACCGAAAGTGATGAGTTTTGGAAAAGTACTGATTCAGAGGCAAAGAAGGGACTCCAAATGCTGTCAACTCCTGACCTCTATACATTCAAACACGCATTTCTAGAGCTACAGAGGTCCAATTGACATGCTCTCAATAGTGTTTGAAATCTAACTTCCAGGGCTTTCCAGCAATACATAATAGTTTATACTTTACTTTGGAAATGATGGCCCAAAACGGGCATTGAACGCCCAAATCATCCCCTGCCCGACGTTCAATGCCCCAAAAAGAGCAAGCTCGACGTTGAATGCCCAAAATGGACCAAATCTGGCATTTAACGCCCCAAGAGGAGTCCAAGCACGTGAATTCACCTTAAACTCAGCCCAAACACTCACCAAGTGAGTCCAGAAGTGGATTTTCGCACCCTTTAGCTTAGTTTATCATATTTTTGTAATTTTTAATTATTAGTAACATCTTTTAGGTCTAGTATTTTGCTATAAATAAGAAACTTCCTTCATCCTGAGGATCATGCCTCCCAGGAGGGGAGAAGCACAGACACCATTTCTCTGGTTCATTTTGTAAAGCATGAGTAACTGAACCTCCTAGGTTAAGGTCAGGAGCTCTGCTGATTCTCATGGATTAAAAATATTACTGTTTCTATTTCAATCTATGTTTGATTCCATTCTAAGATGTATCTTCATTCTTCAATCTTTATGAATCTGGGATGGAACTAGCATATGACCCCTTGTACTGCATGAGTTCTTGCGAGTCTCGAAAGGGATAGCATTGAACTACAAGCTTGATTATACATCTCTTTGACGGCTAATCCACATGGTCATTGGGGACATGGGAACATCTGTTCAGCCGAGCCTGGGGCGATTAGGGCCTTTGTGGTATAAGCTAGAATCATAAAGCTTCATCCTCCGATCCGGAAGATCTGACCTTGTCTGTGGCATTTTGAGTAGGATCATGATGAGCGGATATTTTATACGCTTTTTGGGGATAATTTCATATAGTTTAGAGTGTGTTTTAGTTAGTTTTTAGTCTATTCCTAGTAGTTTTTAGGAAAAAATTCATATTTCTGGACTTTACTATGAGTTGTGTATTTTTCTGTAATTTCAGCTATTTTTCTGGCTGAAATTGAAGGAGCTGAGCAAAAATCTGATTCAGGCTGAAAAAGGACTGCTGATGCTGTTGGATTCTGACCTCCCTGCACTCAAAGTGGATTTTATGGAGCTACAGAACTCGAAATGGCATGCTTTCAATTGCGTTGGAAAGTAGACATCCAGGGCTTTCCAGCAATATATAATAGTCCATACTTTGCACAAGGATAGACGACGTAAACGGGCGTTCAACGCCAGTTCTCTGCCCAATTCTGGCGTCCAGCGCCAGAAAAGGATCAAAAACTGGAGTTGAACGCCCAAACTGGCATAAAAACTGGCGTTCAACTCCACAAATGGCCTCTGCACGAAATCTCAGCCCCAGCACACACCAAGTGGGCCCCGGCACACCAAGTGGGCCCCAGAAGTGGATATCTGCATCATCCATCATAGTCCACTCATATTTTGTAACCCTAGGCTACTAGTTTAGTATTTAAACAACTTTTAGAGACTTATTTTGTATCTCATGACATTTCAGATCTAAACTTTGTATTCTCTGACGGCATGAGTCTCTAAACCCCATTGTTGGGGGTGAGGAGCTCTGCTGTGTCTCAATGAATTAATGCAAGTATTTCTGTTTTCCATTCAAACACGCTTGTTCCTATCTAAGATGTTCATTCGCGCTTAACTGTGATGAAGGTGACGATCTGTGACATACATCACCTTCCTCAAACCATGAACGTGTGCCTGACAACCACCTCCGTTCTATATCCGATTGAATGAGTATCTCTTAGATTCTTTAATCAGAATCTCCGTGGTATAAGCTAGAACTGATGGCAGCATTCATGAGAATCCGGAAAGTCTAAACCTTGTCTGTGGTATTCCGAGTAGGATTCAAGGATTGAATGACTGTGACGAGCTTCAAACTCCTGAAGGCTGGGCGTTAGTGACAGATGCAAAAGGATAGTAAATCCTATTCCAACCGGATCGAGAACCAACCGGTGATTAGCCGTGCTGTGACAGAGCGCGTGAGCGTAGTTTTCACTGGAAGGATGGAAGGTAGCCATTGACAACGGTGATCCACCAACACACAGCTTGCCATAGGAGGACGTGCGTGCGTGAATCAGAAGACAGAGGAAAGCAGAGATTCAGAAAACAAAGCATCTCCAAAACTCCAACATATTCTCCATTACTACACAACAAGTAACTTTTAATTTATGCTCTACTGGTTATTCATAATTCAACTGATAAACATAATTGATTTCCTTACTAAGATTTACAAGATAACCATAGATTGCTTCAAACCAACAATCTCTGTGGGATTCGACCCTTACTCACGTAAGGTATTACTTGGACGACCCAGTGCACTTGCTGGTCAGTGGCACGCGTTGTGAAAAGTGTGATTCGTGATTTGTGCTACCAAGTTTTTAGCGCCGTTGCCGGGGATTGTTCGTGTTTGAACAACTGACGGATTATTTTGTTGCTTAGATTAGGAAAAATCTTTCTTTTTTTGTTGTTTAGAGTCTTTTATTAATTACGCCTTGTTAAAATACTTTAAATTTATAGCTCAGTTATTTAGAACGTGGTGTTTATGTTCATGATAATTGGCTATCATATTTAAAAAAAAAAAAAAAACCTTTCTCAAAAATAATTTTTCTATTAAATCCTGGGCCAAACTTTAAGTTTGGTGTTTTCAAAAATAATCTTTCTTAAAATTTTTGAAGGTCCCATAACTCATTTGGCTACAACATTAATTTGATTGGGTTAGAATCTTTTATGCTCCTTTCAAAACCTTCTTTTTCAAAAATATTTTTTTTATTAAATCTTGTGCCAAACTTTAAGTTTGGTGTTTTCTTGTTGATTCCCCTTTGATTTTCGAAAATTTTGGTTTGGTTTTCTAAAAATTTTAAGTTTGGTGTTCTTCCTTCATGTTCTTGTGTTCTTGTGAGTCTTCAAAGTGTTCTTGAGTTTTCTTGTGTCTTGATCTTAGAATTTTTAAGTTTGGTGTTCCTTGGTGTTTTCCCTCCAAATTTTTCAAAAACAAGGAGCATTAGATCTAAAAATTTTAAATCTTGTACTATCTTATTGTTTTTCTCTTTCCTCACTAAATTCAAAAATATCTTTTCAAAATATCTTTTCTAACTTCCTATCTTTTCAAAATTTGTTTCAACTAACTCACCAACTTTTTGTTTGTTTCTTAACTTTTTCAAAACTACCTAACTAACTCTCTCTCTCAAATTTTCGAAAATATCTCCCCTCTTTTTCAAAAATTTCGTTTTTTTTAACTAATTATTTTTAATTTTTTTTTTACGAAAAAAAAAATTAAAAAAAAAATTAGCTCAAAATTCAAATTCTTTTTAGTTATTTTATTTTATTTAAGTATTTACTTCTTATAAAATAAAATAAATAAAAAGGTAAATCAGTCCAAGTTATATCCATAGATCCATCATGGACATAAGTGGAGATGGACAGTCCAGGAGGACTTTGGGGTCATATTCTAACCCCTCTACTGCTTCATATGGGAGTAGCATCTGCATACCCTCCATTGGAGTTAGTAGCTTTGAGTTGAATCCTCAGCTCATTATCATGGTGCAGCAAAGTTGCCAGTATTCCGGTCTTCCACAGGAAGAACCTACAGAGTTTCTGGCACAATTTTTACAAATTGCTGACACAGTACATGATAAGAAAATAGATCAGGATGTCTACAGACTATTACTGTTTCCATTTGCTGTAAAAGATCAAGCTAAGAGGTGGTTAAATAACCAACCCAAGGCCAGCATAAGGACATGGAAACAGCTAACAGAAAAATTCCTGAATCAATATTTCCCTCCAAAAAGGATGACACAGCTGAGGCTGGACATCCAAGGCTTTAAACAAGGAGATAATGAATCTCTTTATGATGCCTGGGAGAGATACAGAGAGATGCTACGAAAATGCCCCTCTGAAATGTTTTCAGAGTGGGTTCAGTTAGACATCTTCTACTATGGGCTTGCAGAAGGAGCTCAGATGTCTTTAGATTACTCAGCTGGTGGATCTATCCATATGAGAAAGACAATCGAAGAGGCTCAAGAGCTCATTGATACAGTTGCCAGGAATCAGCATCTGTATCTAAACAGCAACCCTTCCATGAATGAAGAGGTTAAAACAGTAACTGCTGAATTCAGTACTGTAAAACAAGCTGCTGAATTCAATCAGCAATTAGATTTTCTAACAAAGCAGCTAGCTGAATTCAAAGACAGGTTACAGGAGACAAGGATAGCTAATATACATATGGAAGAACAGTTTAAGCAAACAAAGCAGCAGCTATCAAAGCAAATAGCAGAAGAATGCCAAGCAGTTCAATTAAGAAGTGGGAAAACATTAAATACCCCACCTCAAGGCATCAAAAATTCAAGAAATAAGCAACCCACCAAAGATTCCTCTGAGGACAGTAAGAGCCCAGGGAAAAATAATTCTGGCACTAAAACGCCAGAAAATGGGTGGAAGGCTGGCGCTGAACGCCCAGACCATGCCCAAAACTGGCGTTCAGCGCCAGAAACAAGGCAGGATTGGCGTTCAACGCCAGAAATGGGCAAGAATCTGGCGTTGAACGCCCAACAGGGGCACATTTCTGGCGTTCAGGCGCCAGGAACAGACAGTGAGTTGGCGTCTAACGTCACTCCAGCGTCTAACTCTGGTACGCAATTGCCAGTGAGGGATCAGACACACATAAGTGCTGATAACAACCCCTCTAAAAAGGCTTCTTTAACCACTAAGGTTGAGGAATATAAAGCCAAGATACCTTATCCTCAAAAACTCCGGAAAGAGGAGCAGGATAAGCAATTTGCTCGCTTTGCAGATTATCTAAGGACTCTTGAAATAAAGATTCCATTTGCAGAGGCACTTGAGCAAATACCTTCTTATGCCAAGTTCATGAAAGAGATCTTGAGTCATAAAAAGGAGTGGAGAGAAACAGAAAGAGTTCTCCTCACTGAAGAATGCAGTGCAGTCATTCTGAAAAGCTTTCCTGAAAAGCTTAAAGACCCTGGGAGTTTTCTGATACCATGCATATTAGAAGGTGATTGCACCAAGACAGCTTTATGCGATCTTGGGGCAAGCATCAACCTGATACCTGCATCCACTATCAGAAAGCTTGGCTTAACTGATGAAGTTAAACCAACCCGAATATGTCTCTAACTTGCTGATGGTTCCACTAAATACCCATCAGGCGTGATTGAAGACATGATTGTCAGAGTTGGGCCATTCGCCTTTCCCACTGACTTTGTTGTGCGGAAAATGGAAGAGCACAAGAGTGCTACTCTCATTCTAGGAAGACCCTTCCTAGCAACTGGACGATCCCTCATTGACGTCCAGCAAGGGGAAATAACCCTGAGAGTCAACGATGACGAGTTCAAGTTGAACGCTGTCAAAGCCATGCAGCATCCAGACACATCAACAGACTGCATGAAAGTTGACCTTATTGACTCTTTGGTAGAAGAGATCAACATGGCTGAGAGTCTCGAATCAGAGTTGGAAAACATCTTTAAAGATGTTCAGCCTGATTTGGAGGATTCAGGGGACATGAAAGAGCCTCTGAACTTTCTTCTGAAAGAGGAAAAACCTCCTAAACCAGAGCTCAAGCCACTGCCACCATCCTTGAAATATGCATTTCTAGGAGAAAGTGACACTTTTCCAGTGATCATAAGCTCTGCCTTAAATTCACAGGAAGAGGAAGCACTTATTCAAGTGCTAAGGACACACAAGACAGCTCTTGGGTGGTCCATAGGTGACCTTAAGGGCATAAGCCCAGCTAGATGCATGCACAAAATCCTATTGGAGGATAATGCCAAACCAGTGGTTCAACCACAGAGGCGGCTAAATCCAGCCATGAAGGAAGTGGTGCAGAAAGAGGTCACCAAATTACTAGAGGCTGGGATTATTTATCCCATTTCTGATAGCCCCTGGGTGAGCCCTGTTCAAGTCGTCCCAAAAAAGGGAGGCATGACAGTGATTCATAATGAAAAAAATGAACTGGTTCCTACAAGAACAGTTACAGGGTGGCGCATGTGTATTGACTACAGAAGGCTCAATACAGCCACCAGAAAGGATCATTTTCCTTTACCATTCATAGACCAGATGCTAGAGAGACTAGCAGGTCATGATTATTACTGCTTTTTGGATGGATACTCAGGCTATAACCAGATTGCAGTAGATCCCCAGGATCAAGAGAAAACAGCATTCACATGTCCATCCGGAGTGTTTGCTTATAGAAGGATGCCCTTTGGGCTATGCAATGCACCTGCAACCTTCCAGAGATGCATGCTCTCTATTTTCTCTGATATGGTGGAAAAATTTCTGAAAGTCTTCATGGATGACTTCTCAGTATATGGAGACTCATTCAGCTCCTGTCTTGATCACCTGAAACTTGTTCTGAAAAGATGCCAAGAAACCAACCTAGTTTTAAACTGGGAAAAGTGTCACTTCATGGTGACTGAAGGAATTGTTCTTGGGCATAAAATCTCAAACAAGGGAATAGAGGTGGATCAAGCAAAAATAGAGGTAATTGAAAAATTACCACCACCTGCCAATGTTAAGGCAATCAGAAGCTTTCTGGGGCATGCAGGATTCTATAGGAGGTTTATAAAGGATTTTTCAAAAATCGCAAAACCTCTAAGCAATCTGCTAGCTGCTGACATGCCATTTGTGTTTGACACAGCATGCCTGCAGGCGTTTGAAACGCTGAAAGCTAAGCTGGTCACAGCACCAGTCATTTCTGCACCAGACTGGACATTGCCATTTGAGTTAATGTGTGATGCCAGTGATCATGCCATTGGTGCAGTATTGGGACAGAGGCATGACAAGCTTCTGCATGTCATTTATTATGCCAGTCGCATTCTAAATGATGCCCAGAAAAATTACACAACCACAGAAAAAGAACTACTTGCAGTGGTTTACGCCATTGACAAGTTCAGATTATACTTAGTAGGATCAAAAGTGATTGTGTATACTGACCATGCTGCTCTTAAATATCTACTCACAAAGCAGGATTCAAAACCCAGGCTCATCAGATGGGTATTGCTTCTGCAAGAGTTTGATATAGAAATAAGAGACAGAAAAGGGACAGAGAACCAAGTGGCTGATCATCTGTCCCGGATAGAGCCAGTGGAAGGGACGTCCCTCCCCTTCCTTGAGATCTCTGAGACGTTCCCTGATGAGCATCTATTTGCCATTCAGGAAGCACCATGGTTTGCCGATATTGCAAACTATAAAGCTGCAAGGTTCATACCCAAGGAGTACAATAGAATACAAAAAAAGAAACTAATTACTGATGCAAAGTACTACTTGTGGGATGAGCCCTATCTCTTTAAGAGATGTGCAGACGGAATTATCCGTAGGTGTGTCCCCAGAGAGGAAGCACAGAGAATCCTATGGCATTGCCATGGATCTCAATATGGAGGCCACTTCGGAGGTGAGCGAACAGCCACCAAGGTCCTCCAATGTGGCTTCTATTGGCCCACACTCTATAAAGATTCCCGAGAGTTTGTACGTAATTGTGACAGTTGCCAAAGAGCTGGTAATCTGCCTCATGGTTACGCCATGCCTCAACAAGGAATCTTGGAAATAGAGTTGTTTGATGTATGGGGAATTGACTTCATGGGACCTTTCCCACCATCATACTCAAACACTTATATTCTGGTGGCAGTTGACTATGTATCAAAATAGGTTGAGGCTATCGCCACTCCCTCCAATGATACTAAAACAGTGCTGAAATTCCTCCAGAAACATATCTTTAGCAGGTTTGGTGTCCCTAGAGTGTTAATCAGCGATGGGGGCACTCACTTCTGCAATAAACAGCTTTACTCTGCCATGGTTCGGTATGGAATTCGCCACAAAGTGGCCACTCCATATCATCCACAAACCAACGGGCAAGCTGAAGTCTCTAACAGAGAATTAAAGAGAATCCTGGAACGGACAGTAAATACCCGTAGAAAGGATTGGGCAAGGAGCTTGGATGATGCTCTGTGGGCTTACAGAACAGCATTCAAGACCCCTATAGGGACCTCTCCATACCAACTCGTGTATGGTAAGGCATGCCACTTGCCCGTGGAACTGGAACATAAGGCCTATTGGGCAACCAGATTCCTAAACTTAGATGCCAAATTAGCAGGAGAAAAACGATTGCTCCAGCTAAATGAGCTAGAGGAATTCAGATTCACAGCTTTCGAAAATGCCAAGCTTTATAAAGAAAAATAAAAAAAATGGCATGACAGAAAGCTGTCATCTAGAATCTTTGAACCAGGACAGAAGGTCCTGTTGTTTAACTCTAGACTCAGGCTATTCCCCGGGAAACTGACATCCCGGTGGAGGGGACCATACGTGATTACAAGTGTGTCACCATATGGTTATGTGGAGCTTCAAGATATTGATTCTGATAAGAAGTTCATTGTCAATGGACAGAGAATCAAGCATTATCTTGAAGGCAACACTGAGCCAGAATGCTCAAGGCTGAAGCTAGATTAAAAGCTCAGCAAGGTCCAGCTAAAGACAATAAAGAAGCGCTTGCTGGGAGGCAACCCAGCCATGGGGCAACAATCCTCCAAGCATTTTGCCCTATTTCTATCTTTATATTTTATATATAGTTCATTGACAACAAGGTAAATAATCATTTACAGAAGACCTCGGCACACAAAACAGAGTAAAAGAGCTCAATGGCAAGAAAACGCCAGTAAAGGGGCATTTTGGGCGTTCAGCGCCCAAAATGGGCATCCACTGGGCGCTGAACGCCAGTAATGGCAGCATTTGGGCGTTCAGCACCAGGAATGGCCACCCACTGGGCGTTGAACGCCAGTAATGGCAGCAACTGGGCGCTGAACGCCCAGGAGATCAGCATTTGGGCGCTGAACGCCCAAAACAGGCAGTGTTTGGGCGTTCAAACGCCAGGAGGACAGGGAGGAGCCATTTCCAGTGATTCCACACGAATTTCTAATTTAATTTTAAAATTTGAATGCTTCAATGCATGATTTTTACATGAATATATCAAGAACCCTGATTTCTAAAATCCTTAATTTTTTAAAAAAAATCCAATTTTCCAAATTCAATCTAACTCTTTTCAAAATCTTTTCTGAAAAATCTATCTTTTTCAAAATCTATCTTTTTCACTCAAAAATCTTTTCAACTAATCCATATCTTTTTCAATATCTTTTTCATATTATCTTTTTCAAAATCCAGAATTATCTTTTTCAAAAAAAAAAAAAAAAAAACTATCCTATCTTTTCAAAATTAAACTATATCTTCTATCTTATCTTTTTCAACTCAATCTTTTTATCTTATCTCCTCCAATTTTTCGAAAATCCACCCCTCCCCCCCCCTTTTTAAATTGGGTTCGGCCTCCCCCCTCCTTCATCAACAAGTGCTACTCAATCTCCTTCTATCCCTCTCCTTTCTCTTCTTTTGCTTGAGGACAAGCAAACCTCTAAGTTTGGTGTGTTTTTCCGAAATCACTAAGATCATGGCTCCCAAAGGGAAACAATACACTCCTAGAGACAAGAAAGAGAGCGTTCCAAAACCACTTTGGAATCAAGGGAAGTTCTTATCTAAAGAACATTCAGACCATTATCTTAAAGTAATGGGTCTGAGATCAGTGATCCCGGAAGTTAGATTCGATCTGAAAGAAGATGAATATCCGGAGATCCAGGAGCAAATTTGAATCAGGAACTGGGAAGTCCTAGCTAATCCTGAAAAGAAAGTAGGAAGGAACATGGTCCAGGAGTTCTATGCTAATATGTGGCAGACTGACAAGCAAAGACTATCTGGAACAGCCTGCTACGAATTTCGGACCATGGTCAGGGGAAAGATTGTTCATACCACCCCTGACAAGATCAGAGAGATACTAAAGCTACCTCAGCTAAAGGATGATCCAGGCTCCTTCAACAGGAGGATGATGAGAGCAGACATTGGCCTGAATAAAATTGGGGAGGACATCTGTATTCCTGGAGCCAGGTGGACCACCAACACAAAGGGCGTCCCAAATCAACTCAAGAGGGAGGATCTCAAACCAGTTGCCAGAGGATGGCTGGACTTCATTGGGCGTTCTCTGTTGCCCACCAGCAACCGTTCTGAAGTCACAGTTAAAAGAGCAGTAATGATTCATTGCATCATGATGGGAAAGGAAGTGGAGGTTCATCAGCTGATTTCAACAGAGCTCTATAAGATTGCTAACAAAAATTCAAGAGAGGCCAGGTTGGCTTATCCAAGCGTGATTTCTCTGCTCTGCAAGGACGCTGGAGTCAAGATGGGAATAACTGAATATATCCTAATTGAAAGGCCAATCACCAAAGCATCAATGGAGAGACAACAAGCACAGGAGGATCCTATAAAGAAAAGAGCACAGGAATTCCTTCCAGAGATTCCTCAAGCAGAATATTGGGAACATCTTGAGACGTCTGTCACCAAGATACAGGAAGCTATGGAGCAAATAATAAAACAACAGAAGGAACACAGTCAAATGCTAACCCATATGCTTAAAGAACAAGAGGAGCAGGGACGTGACTTAAGGGAACTGAAGCGCCAAAAATCTTCTGTGATACCAAGCCTCCCAAGGATCAGAGGAACCCCCATACCCCCAGATAAAGGTTGTTAATTTCCAATTTCTGCCTTAACTCTGTGACAGTGTCCTTATAAAAAGTTTACCTTAGACGTCATATAGTAGTAATTAGTATCTATTTTGATTTTATCTCCAATTAAGCTATAGTTTATTTTTCTCATCATCAGCAAACATGAATAAAATAGTAGATCTTTTGAATAAGAAGCAATAAAATTTCGAGTTTAAATAAAATAAATTCTAATTGGTTAAATGTGGTGGCAATGCTTTCTGTCTTCTGAATGAATGCTTGAACAGTGCATATGTCTTTTGAATTTATTGTTTAAGACTATTAAATATGTTGGCTCTTGAAAGAATGATGAACATGAGACATGTTATTGATAATCTGAAAAATCATAAAAATGATTCTTGAAGCAAGAAAAAGCAGCAAAGAACAAAGCTTGCAAAAAAAAAAAAGCAAGCAGAAAAAGCCAATAACCCTTAAAACCAAAAGGCAAGGGCAATTAAAAAGGATCCCAAGGCTTTGAGCATCAGTGGATAGGAGGGCCTAAAGGACTGAAATCCTGGTCTAAGCGGCTAAACCAAGTTGTCCCTAACCATGTGCTTGTGGCGTGAAGGTGTCAAGTGAAAACTTGAGACTGAGCGGTTAAAGTCAAGGTCCAAAGCAAAAAGAAGAGTGTGCTTAAGAACTCTGGACACCTCTAATTGGGGACTTTAGCAAAGCTGAGTCACAATCTGAAAAGGTTCACCCAATTATGTGTCAGTGGCATTTATGTATCCGGTAGTAATACTGGAAAACAAAGTGCTTAGGGCCAAGGCCAAGACTCATAAAGAAGCTGTGTTCAAGAATCATCACACTGAACTAAGAGAATCAATAACACTATCTGAATTCTGAGTTCCTATAGATGCCAATCACTCTGAGCTTCAATGGATAAAGTGAGATGCCAAAACTGTTCAGAAGCAAAAAGCTACTAGTCCCGCTCATCTAATTAGAATCTGAGCTTCAATCAAAAACTCTGAGATATTATTGCTTCTCAACCCATTAGTCTTCTATTTTATTTGTCTAGTTGCTTGAGGACAAGCAACAGTTTAAGTTTGGTGTTGTGATGAGCGGATATTTTATACGCTTTTTGGGGATAATTTCATATAGTTTATAGTGTATTTTAGTTAGTTTTTAGTCTATTCCTAGTAGTTTTTAGGAAAAATTCATATTTCTGGACTTTACTATGAGTTGTGTGTTTTTCTGTAATTTCAGGTATTTTTCTGGCTGAAATTGAAGGAGCTGAGCAAAAATCTGATTCAGGCTGAAAAAGGACTGCTGATGCTGTTGGATTCTGACCTCCCTGCACTCAAAGTGGATTTTCTGGAGCTACAGAACTCGAAATGGCATGCTTTCAATTGCGTTGGAAAGTAGACATCCAGGGCTTTCCAGCAATATATAATAGTCCATACTTTGCACAAGGATAGACGACGTAAACGGGCGTTCAACGCCAGTTCTCTGCCCAATTCTGGCGTCCAGCGCCAGAAAAGGATCAAAAACTGGAGTTGAACGCCCAAACTGGCATAAAAACTGGCGTTCAACTCCACAAATGGCCTCCGCACGAAATCTCAGCCCCAGCACACACCAAGTGGGCCCCGGCACACCAAGTGGGCCCCAGAAGTGGATATCTGCATCATCCATCATAGTCCACTCATATTTTGTAACCCTAGGCTACTAGTTTAGTATTTAAACAACTTTTAGAGACTTATTTTGTATCTCATGACATTTCAGATCTAAACTTTGTATTCTCTGACGGCATGAGTCTCTAAACCCCATTGTTGGGGGTGAGGAGCTCTGCTGTGTCTCAATGAATTAATGCAAGTATTTCTGTTTTCCATTCAAACACGCTTGTTCCTATCTAAGATGTTCATTCGCGCTTAACTGTGATGAAGGTGACGATCTGTGACATTCATCACCTTCCTCAAACCATGAACGTGTGCCTGACAACCACCTCCTTTCTATATCCGATTGAATGAGAATCTCTTAGATTCTTTAATCAGAATCTCCGTGGTATAAGCTAGAACTGATGGCAGCATTCATGAGAATCCGGAAAGTCTAAACCTTGTCTGTGGTATTCCGAGTAGGATTCAAGGATTGAATGACTGTGACGAGCTTCAAACTCCTGAAGGCTGGGCGTTAGTGACAGATGCAAAAGGATAGTAAATCCTATTCCAACCGGATCGAGAACCAACCGGTGATTAGCCGTGCTGTGACAGAGCGCGTGAGCGTAGTTTTCACTGGAAGGATGGAAGGTAGCCATTGACAACGGTGATCCACCAACACACAGCTTGCCATAGGAGGACGTGCGTGCGTGAATCAGAAGACAGAGGAAAGCAGAGATTCAGAAGACAAAGCATCTCCAAAACTCCAACATATTCTCCATTACTACACAACAAGTAACTTTTAATTTATGCTCTACTGGTTATTCATAATTCAACTGATAAACATAATTGATTTCCTTACTAAGATTTACAAGATAACCATAGATTGCTTCAAACCAACAATCTCTGTGGGATTCGACCCTTACTCACGTAAGGTATTACTTGGACGACCCAGTGCACTTGCTGGTCAGTGGCACGCGTTGTGAAAAGTGTGATTCGTGATTTGTGCTACCAGATCACCAGATATTGAATTGCTAGAACTTCACCCTCGTTCAGATTGAATGACCATTAGCATGGCGTTTGATGTGAAGCAGAGGAGATTAATGACCATTAGGGTTGCATTAATCACTTATAGCTTGCTATGGAATGAATCATTCATTATTGGAATAGACAGTAAGAAAAGTTAATCCGGAAAGATAACGCATCTCCAAAACCTTAACTGATTTCTCACTATTGTTTCTTCGCTATTTCTTTGTTGCTTTCTTATTTATTTTATGTGCATTCAACAACAACCAATCAACTTTCTATTCGCCTAACTAAGATCTGCAGGATAACCACTACTTGCTCAATCCGGCAATCCTTGTGGAATTTGACCCTCACTCACCTGAGGTATTACTTGGACGACCCAGTGCACTTGCCAGTCAAGCTATGCGGAGTTCTAAATTTCGCGCACCAAGTGTTTGGCACCGTTGCCAGGGATTGTTTGAGATTGACAAACTAACAGTTGTCTTGTCTCTTAGATCAGGTACTTTCTATTGTTTTTCTTTTGTTTGTATTCTTTGTATTCTTGTTTCTTTTTAAAATTTTCAAGTTTTCTTGGTTCCTTTTTTCAAAAATCTTTCAAAAAACTTTTTGTTTTATTTGAGTCTTGCATCAATCTTTAAATTTGGTGTCTTTTTGGTTCTTCTTTTCTTTAGTTTTTCGGCAATTGTTCTTGAGTGGTCTTCATTGTATTCAAATTGTTCTTGATATTGTTCTTTGTTTGATTTCAAAATCTTTGAGTTTAGTGTCTTCTTGTGTTTTTAGTTCCAAATTTTCGAAAATTGTTTGATTTGATTTTAAAATTTTTTAAGTTTGGTGTCTTTTTATGTTTTTCCTTTCAATTTTTGAAAATTGTGCCTTTTAATTTCAAAAATTTTAAGTTTGATGTCTTTTAGTGTTTGTCCTTTCTAATTTTTCAAATTTCAAATTTTCTTGTTTATCTTTTCAAATCTTCATCTTAACTTTTTCTTTAAATTTCAAAATTCATCTTATCTTATTTTAAATTCAAATTTTAAAATTTAAAATTTTATCTTATCTTGCTTCAAATTCAATTTTCAAAATTCAAAATTTTAAAATTCAAAATTTAAAATTCAAATTTCAACTTTCAAAATTTTCAAAATTCAAATTCAAAATTTAAATTCAAAATCTTTTCAAATCTTTCAAATCTTATCTTTCCTTGTTTGACTTTTTCCTTCCAATTTTAAATTTCAAGATCTTCTTTTGACTTTTCCTATAATCTTTTATTTTAATTTCAAATCTTGTTAGTTAGTAGTTTGTTTTATCTTATTTTAATTTTAAAAGTTTGGTGTCTTATTGTAGCTCCTTTTTCTTTTTAAATTTCAAAATTTTCAAATCTTTTCTTTTTCTTTTTAGTTAAATTTCTTTCTAAAAAATAAATTTTCAAATCATATCTTGTTTATCTTTCTTGATCTTTAATTTTTATCTTTTCTCAAAATTTCAAACTTTGATATCTTATCATATCCTATCTTTAATTTAAATTCAAAATTTTAAAAGTTTAGTATTTAATTAGTTTCTCTTTAAATTGAATTTCAAAAATCTCTATTTAACTTTCTCTTTTTAAAATTTCGAAAATCTTCAAATCAAATCTTCCATCTTTATTTTCAAATCTTCATAGTTAATTGTTTGCTTTATCTTGTTTTATTTCTAAATTTGGTGTCTCTTTAATTTTTTTCTTTCTTTTTGAATCTTGAAAATTTCTAACCTTTTTTTTCTAATTTTTTAATTTTTTTGAAATTGTTAATTATTTTTATTTATTTTCGAATTAGTATCCTTATTTATTTATTTATTTTCGAAATTCAATTAAAAAATTATTTCTGATCTTTCTTCCTTGTTCTTTTCTGTTTACCACCTGGTGTGTTTAATTTTGTTTGGTGTTTTGTGCTGAGGAAAAATCATGGAGAGGGATCACATGGGTTACTACTCACACCCAAGGAGCGATTCAAATTACTATGGATGGAGGAATTATCCAGGCTTTGGTTGGAAAAGCCAAGACCAAAGAAACTTCAATGCTCCATATTCCATCTATCAAGAACCGCCACCTCTCTATCCCTATCAAGAACCTTCATCTTCTTGTTCATATAAAGAACTATCATCTTTTGATCTTGCCTGCCAAGAACTGCAGCAGATAACATAGGGAATTTTGCAAAAATTTCCATCCTCATCTCTTACTGACTCATACCAAGAACCACTACCTCTCTATCCATACCAAGAACCATGCTTCTTTTACTCATACCAAGAGCCATCATCTTATTATTCATATCAAGAATCACCATCTCCTTATCTAGAACTAACAGCTTTAGAGCTTACCATGAAAGAAGTAAAGGATGCCGCTCAAGATTGCATACAAGATATGAGAATGAGTATCAAAAATGTAGAGGAGCATGTGGGGGTGATCACCAAGCCTTCGGAAGAGGAACAAACAAACCCCCTCACAAGGGAAGCAATACAAATTCATACAGAAGAATGTGAGAGAATCATTCAAAGAAGTCCATACACCAGTGAAGTGGAGAATTCCCCACCTTCATACATTAAAGAAGAAGGAAATGCACAAACAAAGGAGAGTGTAAGGGAGGAAGAAAATTATGGGATTGTACACTCCAATGAATCAGAGAGCTACATGGAGGGTGAGTTCACTAAACCACCAATTCTAGAGGTTTTTGATGACGGGTACACTCTACCCATCACACAACACCCAAATTCTGAACTCAGGGTGGTAGAGATAATTAAGGAATGTACTAAAAAGGGGATCGTGACCGAGGAACCAAAGATGATATCCATGAAGAAGAAAAGGTCTGCAAGAAACAATACAACCCCTACCAAAACAAGCAAGGAGAAGCAAGCTTATAACAATAAAAGAAAGCTTGTTAAGGGGAATTCAAACCTGAAGGCACTAATCTCCTCCTCTTTCCCCTTGGAGTCATTTCTTTTAACCAACTGGAAGAAGAGGAAGAAAGTCAACAATCAAGTGTCAAGCTAATGATATTAAAGAAGTACGTGTTGGGAGGCAACCCAACCATGAGTAGAGTACTATGGTTCTTATTCCTTTTTGTTCATTTTCATTTTAAGTTTAATTTCATAGTTTTTTTTTCTTTTGACGTTTGTGATCATGTACAGTACTTAGAATAGAAACAGAGACATTCAGAGTTGGAAACAGAACATCCTCGGGAGATCCCCTTGCTGGCGTTGAACACTAGACAAGGAGGAAAATGGGCGTTCAACGCCCATGGAGGAGTACAATCCTGGTGTTGAACACCAGAGCAGGGGTAATCTGGGCATCCAACACCCATTGAGGGGCAGGTTGCTTGAGCTCTTCAGCCTTCTCAGCCAGTGGGTCCCACACAAATCCGACCGACCCCATCCACTTCAAATTCAAACCTTTCCCACCCATTCTTCCTTCACATATGACTAACAAGGGACCATGTTTTCTTTGCTAGGGGACAAGCAAATTTTTTAAGTTTGGTGTTACAGAGCAAGCTCTGGGATTATGCTAAAGGAAGGTGGATCATCTTCATAAGCAGTAGCCGCCGACACTAAGGTGGTCACGTTCCATTACTCCCTTGCTTATGTTAATTTTTGTTTTCCGTTGTATTTTATCTTATTGTCTGTTTCCTATTTCTAGTTGCGTGATCATCTTTAGTATCTTGTTCTTTACTTGTTTTGTCTTAAGCTATAAAATATCCTATGTATCTCTCACCATGCCTAAAAAAAATTTTATTTGAAAAAGAATAGTGAGATACATAAGCTCAAGTTATATAACAAGAGTAGCTCAATTATTTTGATGTGGTGACCTCGCTTTTACTTTCTGAATGCATGAAATAACAGTGCATATTTGATGTTGGAGTTAAGTGTGTTGACTCTTGAAAGAATGATGAAAAAGGAGAAGTATTATTGGTGATCTGAAAAATCCAAAAAAATTAATTCTTGAAGCAAGAAAAACTAGCAAAAAGAAAAAGAAAAAAGAGAGAAAAAATGAAAGAAAAAGAAAAAGCCAAAGGCTCTTAAAACCAAAAGGCAAGAGCAAAGATCCAAGGCTTTAAGCATCAACGGTTAGGAGGGTCTAAGTAAATAAAATCTTGGCCTAAAAAGTTCAAATGAGTTGTTTCCCTTAACTAAATGCTAGTGGTGTGAAGGTGCAAGTGAAAAGCTTGAGACTGAGTAGTTAAAGTTGTGATCCTAAAAGCAAAAGAGTGTGTGTAAGAACTCTGGACACCACTATCTAGGACTTTAAGGAAAACTAAAGTCGAATCCAAGGGTTCCCCCAGTTAAGTATCTGTGGCATTTATGCATCCGGTGGTAATACGGAAAAACAAAACACTTAGGGTCACGGTTAGGCTAAAAAAGAAGCTGTGTTCAAGAATCAAGAAAAGTTAAACTAAGAAAATCAATAATATCATCGGGATTCTAAGTTCCAAGGGATGCCAACACTTCTGAGGTTTAAAGGAAAGTGAGATGCCAAAACTGTTCAGAAGTGAATAGCTACTAGCCCCGCTCATCAATTGGAACTGAGCTTCATTGGAAACTTTGAGACTTATTATATCTTTCTCTTCTTTTTAATCCTACTTTATTTTTAGTTGCTTAGGGACAAGCAACAGTTTAAGTTTGGTGTTCTGATGAGCGGATATTTTATATGCTTTTTGGAATTATTTTCATGGTGTTTTAGTTATGTTTTGTTGAGTTTTACTATGTTTTAGTAGGTTTTAATGCAAAGTCACATTTTTGGATTCTACTTTGAGTTTGTGTATTTTCTTATGATTTCAGGTAATTTCTGGTTGAAAGTGATGAGTTTTGGAAAAGTACTGATTCAGAGGCAAAGAAAGAACTGCAGATGTTGTCAACTCCTGACCTCCATACATTCAAACAAGCATTTTTGGAGTTACAGAGGTCCAATTGACGTGCTCTTAATGGCTTTAGAAACCCAACTTTAAGGGATTTCTAGAAATATATAATAGTTCATACTTTACTTTGAAAATGATGGCCCAAAACAGGTGTTGAACGCGCAAATCATCCCCTACCCGGTGTTTAACGTGCCAAAAAGAGCAAGCTCACCGTTGAACGCCCAAAATGGACCAAATTCGGTGTTCAACACACCAAGAAGAGTCCAAGCACGTGAATTCATCCCAAGCGCAGCCCAAACACTCACCAAGTGGGCCCAGAAGTGGATTTTCGTACCCTTTAGCTTAGTTTATCACATTTTTGTAATTTTTAATTATTAGTAACATCTTTTAGGTCTAGTATTTTGCTATAAATAAGAAACTTCCTTCCTCCTGAGGATCATGCGTCCCAGGAGGGGAGAAGCACAGACACTATTTCTCTGGTTCATTTTGTAAAGCATGAGTAACTGAACCTCCTAGGTTAAGTTCAGGAGCTCTGCTGATTCTCATGGATTAATAATATTATTGTTTCTATTTCAACCTATGTTAGTTTGATTCCATTCTAAGATGTATCTTCGTTCTTCAATCTTTATGAATCTAGAGTAGAACTAGCATATGACCCCTTGTTCTACATGAGTTCTTGCAAGTCTCGAGAGGGATAGCATTGAACTACAAGCTTCATTATACATCTCTTAGACGACTAATCCACGCGTTCGTTGGGGACATGGGAACATCTGTTCAGCCGAGCCTGGGGCGATTAGGGCCTTTGTGGTATAAGCTAGAATCATAAAGCTTCAGTCTCTGATCCGGAAGATCTGACCTTGTCTGTAGCATTTTGAGTAGGATCACCAGAGATTGAATTGCTAGAGCTTTACCCTCAGTCAGATTGAATGACCATTAGCGTGGCGTTTGATGTGAAGCAGAGGAGATTAATGACCATTAGTGTGGCGCTAATCACTTACAGCTTGCTATGGAATGAATCATTCATTATTGGAATAGAAAGTAAGAAAAGTTAATCCGGAAAGATAAGGCATCTCCAAAGCCTTAACTGGTTTCTCACTATTGTTTCTTCGCTATTTCTTTATTGCTTTCTTATTTATTTTATGCGCATTCAACAACAACCAATCAACTTTCTATTTGCCTGACTAAGATCTGCAGGATAACCACTACTTGCTCAATCCGGAAATCCTCGTGGGATTCGACCCTCACTCACCTAAGGTATTACTTGGACGACCTGGTGCACTTGCCGATCAAGCTGCAGAATTCTAAATTTTGCGCACCACCCTTCAACCCTTCAACAAGGGCATGGCATGCCAATTCTTCTCAACCTTTCACCAAGCTGGCGTGCATTGATCGTGCAGTGGGCGTGGCATGCTGGGCTATTATTCCAGAAGCATTAAAGCTGGCGTACATTGGACATGCCTTTTCAGGCGGCACGCCAACTTCTTGTCCAGTGGCATGCCAACCTCTCATCAAGGGCATGCCAAAGGCGTGCACTATGAAGTGGCACGCCAACTCTCCAGCTCTGGTGTGCATAGGGCGTGCCAAAGGGTGTGGTACGCTAGGCAAAGATTACAAAGGAGATCTAACGCTTGCACAACTTGGGCGTGTCACGAAAGTGGCACTTGCATGGCACGCCACTCAACCCTTTCTTCACTCAACAAGCTAGGCCCATCATGAGTTAGTTAGAAATGAAATTTTAATTGTAATTTAAAGAGAATATGAATTTACATTTGCAAGTAGGAGTAGTATATAAACCAAAAGGAAACACTTTTGATAGCGACTTTACTTTTTAGATTTTACTTTCATCACTTTTTGTACTTTTCTCTATAAGTTATAAGTAGCTAACTTCTCTTTCATTGGGGGAAAGAGCTCCATTGTTATTTGATGGATCAAATGTGATTTTATCTTCTTCTTCTCTTTATTTTTTATTATTTCTTTAGCAAGAATCTTTGTTCTTCATTTCAAGGATTCAAATATGTTGGGAAAGAATTTGAATCTAACATGGATTCTATGTGAACTTTGGAAAAAGAATCATAGAATTAATGGTTGTAATTCTTTCTCACAATTGTTGTAAATCTGGGTTTGGGATTGATATTGTGACATTTAATCAAATCACATTTGGATTTATGAAATTGTGTGTTTCTAAATTAGAGACCAATCTTCATCTCTTCTCATGAGCAATTAGATCAAGGAATTGGCATTTGATCAAGTGAAGAGAGATTCAATCATCAAGGAATTGGGGTTCAATCACTTATAATTTGCCAAGAGATCAATGAATTGCATAATTAAAAATGAGATGAAAAGCTATTTGATCCGGAGAATTCAATACCTCTGTACCCCAACGATCCTCCCTTATTCTATTTTTTCCCTTCTTGATTAATTGCTTTCTATTTAAGCTCATTTTCATTGCTTCCTTTACATTCCAACAATTTACTTTTCTTGCCAGTTATTCTTCCCGCATTTATATTATTGCAATTTATTTTATTGCATTTTTAAGTTTCCAGTTATTTACCTTCTCGCTCTTTAATTTCAGTCATTTATTTTTTTTCTCTTTACTTTTTAGTCATTTACTTCACTACCAAGTTATTTAGTCATTTGATTAAACCTCATTGAATTTGATTTGTTTAACTAGAATAGCAAATTAATTAAAATTGATTGATCTATCAATATTCGTTGGAACGATAACCCACTTATTGTGGTATTACTTTTTGCGATCCGGTGCACTTACCGATGATTTTATAGATTAAATTTGTAGAATCCGTATCAATTAGCTCCAAGTACAGAAAACACAGTTGTAAATTATTTAATTCTTTCAATTTAAACATAATCTTTGAAGAATTTGAATATAAAAAAGGGTTAGATATGATCCTTTCTTTTTCGCTGTTTAAAATTTCAACAACCACAACTTCATATGTTTGACTTTACAATTCATCATTTTTGATTAGCTCATTTTACATATTAGATGCATAAATGAAGCTTTAACATCAAGAGACAAGATATAAATATATTCCTTATGATTCAAATGCCACTAGTTTTAGCTCCAAATAGTATTTTAAATTTACTTTTGGAACCAAATACTAGGCATGGCCCAAATCCATAAACACTGAATGTCTTATCTGTCTTCTAAGACAATTTTAGCCTTCTAAACATCATCTTTTGCAATGGTTCATTTCATCAATAATTATAGAGTTTTTTCCTAGCGTTTCTGAAATATAAAACACATAGACTTTTTATTTCTAAACACAAGATATGTTCACAAAATAAATACGCTTTGGATACAAATGTGAAAATGTTTAACTTAGGGCCCAAAGTAACGCCTTAACAAAATATAATGCAAATTTATATAATTTAAAAACAAATTTGATATTTTACAATCTTAAAGACTCTAGAAAATATTTATGCAATATGTAAACATTTATGCACAAATGAATTCTAATATTATAAATATTTGGGATAAAATATATGAATACTTTTCACTTTTACTAATTATCCGCACTTAAATTTTTGCATGTCCTTCTCTAAAACCAAATCCTGCATGATAAATTTTAACAATTGAACTCATTTTATTCAACACATAATAATTTAAAAACACATCAATTCCATTAACGCAAGACATACATGCATAAGTGACCAATTGTTCGTTACACAATAAATGATATTTGATAATCTTCTCTAACATATTCATATAAATTTAATGATTAAAATGCATGGATCAAGAATAAGAATTCTAGTTCTGTTTAGCACTCAAGTATCAGAAAGTGTTTATGTTTTTTTTTCTCTCTTATCATCTCACGTGAATTGCACTACCATAAACTTGTAATAGGTCTTAAAATTTCTAAATCATATATCTTATACATGAAAAAATTAAGAGGGCTTTATTGAGGTTGTAATAGGGCTAAGGTATAGATAGAAAAATGATCAGGTCAATACAACTGAACCTTTTTGCCAAAAGAATATATATATATATATATATAAACACTTATGAGCAAGACTACATATTTTATATACTAATTCTTTTTATAGAACTCTAGAAAATAGTGTATATCAAAATGTATATTATGTATTTACGTATGCTTTTAGAAAACAATGTATCATGTGTTAGCAATTAGTCTCTCCTAAAAAACATTTTTACATTACAGTAATTGTACTTTTAATAACCCCATTTTTTCATTTTTTCTTTATTCTTCCACCCGCACTTAAATGAGGGCATGTCCTCATGCATTCTTTCATACTTATGCTCAATGATATGGATAGATATATGTAATTTCTCTCAAAAGCCAAAAGGTTGGGAATCATCATGGTTTTCACATTTGACTATGTTTGAGCTAAAACAAGAGAATAGACAAACAGCTCAAGGTTGAAACAAGGAAAACATGTACAAGGGAGGCTATATAGGTACATAGAATAAAATTAAGAAGGAAAACCTCTATCATACTAAAGCATGTATAATGATATATAATTTTAAGCAAGAGTTGAAGTAATAAACTCAGAGAGAATTTGCACAATCAAAAGAATAGATGTGGTACAAAATTTATCATCCAATTAGACTCAAAATCTTATAGTGTAATACTTAATCCATACAGTTTCATGAAACATCAATAATGCTGCAAAAATATGTTAGACTTAAGGTTTGACAACATTGTGCAACTATGGTCAATTTGCACTCATATGTTTAAAGATATCAATAGAATTTTATAAAACACACAAACATTAGGAAAGAAAATAAAATATGAAAATGAAAATGCAACAGAATATAAGGGAAAGAGAAATTCATATGTTTAATCGAAAAAGAGGAGAAACTATTTGTAAGTGTAGTTTCTGCTAAATACATTCATTCATTCATTCACCTTCATCTTTTTCATTCTACTAAATGCAGTGACTGAACCAAGAAAGAAAAATGATAAGGGTATTCAAAATTGCAATAAATTAACTAGGCCACGTTGTTTGAATCTTATATCTAATTATCTAAATGAACTGTATTACTGGAAACACTGGTGTCCAGATATTTATTATTTGCAATTTCTTGCAACAATTGACAGGGTTGCTTTTGGATGCCTTGGTTTTCTCTAGAGGCTTGCTTTTTTTTTTCTTTCATCTTTTTGGGTCAAAAAGGAAAAGAAACAAGGAAAGTATTTGATTCCTTCTTATGTTGTGGCTCAGTCAAGCTTGTGTATAACACTACTTAAGCACATTTGGAATAATTATTACTAAAGTATGGATTTTGATATTGTTTCAATTCAATTAAATTATTTATTTATTTTTATTAAATTTGTGAATGTTGATAGCTTTGGTGCTGCTGGAGATGGAGAATATGATTATACTGAGGTAAGTTCTTTCGTTATTATCAAATATCATTATGATTTATATCTAGAATCGCTATGTGGTCCATTATTTTTGCTAAAATGCACTTCACAAATTGACAATGCTGGATAAATGATTATCCATGTTTCTAATCTAATGGTGTTATGCTCAGGCTTTCGAAAAGCATGGAAGTTTCTTACTCCACCTAATTCTGTGTTCTTAAAATTTATTCTTATTTTGAGTTCCTTGATTATTATTCAAATATAGTAAACTAGAATCTAGGAGGAGTATGTCCTAACTAGAAGGTTTTACAATGTTATATGAAGATTACCAAATGTAACTCAACTTTGATGGAATTGACTGCAAGCATTGACCATTAATTCAAGCTCAGGTATAAAGGTTAAAGGATTAACTATACATCATAGCCAATAGATACATTTTCCATATCAAGGTGTAATTTTGTTAGGATTTATGGTGTCAAGTGTTTCATCACTAAATGACGGTCCAAACACTAATGGAATTTATATTAGAATATCATAATCTGAGAGAGCAAAATTGAAGCAAGTCTAAACTTTTTCACCTTTTTGTCAACTTAGTGATTCTTGCATGAACACAAGTTTAATAACTCATTTAGATATGCCATCATTTGGATTGTGAAACAGATCTCGTGGATGTGAAGTATTGGAGTTGGCATTATGAGGTTGTTGGAGTTTGGATGTCTGGTTGCAGTTCTATGTGGTCTTCTTGTGTCTGTGAAAGCTGAGATTTACATCGTAACTGTTGAAGACGAACCTGTTATTAGTTATGGAGGTGGAATTGATGGTTTTGAAGCTAATGTTGTTGGATCTAATGAGAAGATTGATACTAATAGGTAGGTACATGCAATTACATTTTCCTATGAATTTTCCATTTTTTGTTTTTTCCAATGACATGTAAATATGTTTTGAGGAAGCTAATTAATATGATGAATTCTCCTTTGGTGAAATTAACCTTCCAAATCTAAATTATATGGAGAGTTCAGATGATTATTCTTTATATGTAACTCATGAACAATTTATTTGCTGCTGATGCTTTCTTTATCTTTAAGAAAGAATACAATAATCATGCCTTTGACATATTTTCAATTCTATTTTCTCCTCTAGTATGTGATGAACCAACAATATTACAAACTTCTTCTAGTTAATTGGTTACTTTCATATGCTCACCATCTTGAGAAAAACTTGATATGCTTCTGGGGTTGCTGTTGAACCGGACTTCAGAACTCTATATTATTGGCATCTAATAATGGGTTTGCTGTTCATATTATTATCTTGTTCATATTTTGGATTCAAGGATCTATCCTCACCATCATGCTTTGCAACTCATAACACAAATATATGAGCCAGTTCCAAAAATACAGAGGAAAATGTGAAATTGATTCGATACTAAAAAACACTACTGTAAGGGAAGATTGTTGGAGCACAACATTTTGCTCAAGCTGAAATAGCTGCGGGCATTTAACCCTTCGGTTGATCTTCCATCTCCTCAGATGGAGATGGACATGGAGGTTAGGCTTTGCTACCTTCTTTAAACTTACTAACTTGTTTCCTAGGAATCCCT